>NW_027254883.1:0-148369 GCF_044704955.1 Pristiophorus japonicus
CCTTTGAGAAAAAAAACTAACATTAAAAAAAACATCATTAGTGCAAGTTGATTGGGGAAACTGGGGATTTTTAATTTAGGCCAGAAAAAGCAGCCTACTCCAAAAAGAAACTGAGCAATTCCTGGGGAAAATTGAGCCCAATATGTTCACGTTTAAAACGGTTAGTCAGTATATTGGCGATAATCATGAACCAATTGCATAACATCAATTTCAAAGTTGCCAGTTATTGCGTTTTAAGCTCTCTGTTTATTTCAGGCAGAAATAGCTGTCCTTACTCACTCGTTCGCACTTCACTGCGGTGCATTGAATGCAAGAGCAAACATAAGTAAATAGCACCTCATTAATGTTACAGTTTGAACTAATCACTGATTACAGTTAACATCAAGCTAGTTGCAATGCGCCTTCCCGTGCGAGTTCGGGGCCCAGAAGAGGTGAGGGCCCAGGGGTAGCACGGACCAGCCCACACTGCGATATGTGTGCGCACTAGGTCCGTGCAGCAGAGCTGGTCTCCAGTCGTCTTGGTTAATCCTTGCCACTGGACCAAGACCTAGCTCTGTCAAGCCCGTGTGGTGGCTGGTGTTCAACGGCCACCACACATTAAAAAAAATCCACGCACAAGCATCTTCCACCCTTCAGGATGTAGTTCGGGATCTGGAATGTCAGATCCTTCATTGAAACACCTGTGAACTCATCCCTTTTTAGTGTGGAAGCAAGTCATCCTCGATACGAGGGACCGTCTAAGAAGTTGCAGTGCATGCATTCTTGTTTTGTTTATTCATGATGTACAACATTCTTGTTATATAGAGTACTGTAATAGCTCTACCATGTTATCACAAATCGCATTCTCACAAACGCACCTGCTATAAGCTTGATGATGGTTCAACTGGTTACGACCCTCTGCTGCCAGGTGCGCTGAGGATAGAGGACAATAGCTGACCTGGGTTCAGCGGTGAGGAGCCCGGGAGAGATGGGAATGGGCCAGCGATGACTACTGGAAAGCTTGTGTTTATAGTTGTCGAGTGCAGATCAGGCACAACTGTGGCCCTGTGGGAGTAGCCGGCCGACACTCACTGCATTGGCTGGCACCTAAAGATTAGCCAAGTGGGTGAGGTGCTGGAGGGTGACCCTTGTACATCATCAAGGACTTGAGGCACTCTGGTTGGGTGAAGAGAAAGTTGAGAGGGGAAAATCCTTCAGAATCAAGTAGGATCGTAGAATCTTACAGCACAGAAGCCCATCACGCCTTTGAAAGAGCTGTCCAATTTAGCCCCTTTCCCCGGCTATAGAATGAAGTAAGTTTGTTCAAGGCACTGTTTAGACCATAGACTATTGTTTTGGGCACTCCACATAGAGTGCAAACCGTGCAGATTCACCAGGATGATGCCCGGGACCAGAAACTATAAGGAGAGATTTTAAGACCATTTTCACTGGAGCAAAGGCGGCCAAGAGGAGATTTTAATTGACGTGTTTAAAATTAAAAATGGCTTTGATGGAGCGAAAGGGAAAGACAGACTCTTTCCTCTGGTTGGGGAATCTGCAACAAGGGGCCGTCCAGTTTAAAATTGCAATGAGACTGAGGAGAGAGAATAGAAGCAACTTATTTACATTTGTTCGAGTGTTCACTGTATTCACTGGAGTTTAGAAGGATGAGAGAGGATCTCATAGAAACATATAAAATTCTGATGGGATTGGACAGGTTAGATGCAGGAAAAATGTTCCCGATGTTGGGGAAGTCCAGAACCAGTGGTCACAGTCTCAGGATAAGGGGTAAGCCATTTAGGACTGAGATGAGGAGAAACTTCTTCACCCAGAGAGTTGTTAACCTGTGGAATTCTCTACCACAGAGAGTTGTTGATGCCAGTTCATTGGATATATTCAAGAGGGAGTTAGATATGGCCCTTATGGCTAAAGGGATCAAGGGGTATGGAGAGAAAGCAGGAAAGGGGTACTGAGGGAATGATCAGCCATGATCTTATTGAATGGTGGCGCAGGCTCGAAGGGCCGAATGGCCTACTCCACCTATTTTCTATGTTTCGATGCTTTTTAAAAAAAAAATCTATTAGTTCATGGGATGTGGGCGTCGCTGACCAGGCCGGCATTTATTGCCCCTCCCTAATTGCCCTCAAGGTGGTGGTGGTGAGCCGCCGCCTTGAACCGCTGCAGTCCATGTGGTGAAGGTACTCCCAGTGACTTTGTTGTAGTGGTTTGGTACAATCGAATGGCTTACGAGGCTAGTTTCAGAGGGCGGATAAGAGTCAATCACATTACTGTGGGTCTGGAGCCACATATAGACCAGACCGGGTAAGGACGGCAAGTTTCCTTCCCGAAAGGGCATTCGTGAACCAGATGGGTTTTCATGAAAATCCAGTTCTTTCATGGTCACCATTACTGATACTAGCTTTTTAATTCCAGATTTATTTAATTAACTGATTTTAAATTCCCCCCGTGCCGTGGTGAGATTTGAACTGACGTCTCTGGATTACTAGTCCAGTAAAATAACCACTTTGCTACCATACCCATAATTTGCCACAGGGCGAAGTTGAGGCAGAGACCATTGCATCTTTTAAGGGAAGAGTAAATTAAACATTTAATATAGAGGAGAATACTGAGCTATGAGGAGAGAGAGCAAGGATTAGTTTTGGATTGTTCTAGCAAAGAGCCAGCATGGAAACAATGGGCAGAAAGGCCTCCTTGTGCTATAAAATTGTATGGTTTTATGAAAATTAAGAGAGAGAAACTATACTTTGTGCACAGTATTAACCCATGAACTTCGCGATACAGACAGTGGCTCACAGAGTTCATCTCAAACGTCATTTTTTTTTGAAAGTTCCAAATTAAAATAAAATTTGCAGGTGCCTCCAAAAGGGTTCATAGAGTGCGAAACGGAGCTGCGTGGACCAGGACAGTCCCAGTTTGATCCCAGGTATGCACTGAGTCGCCCGAACTCGCACAGAGTGCCACTGGAGGCACTGATCATTGTCCCTGGGTCTAAAGGAGAAAATTGCACGTTCCTGATAACTAGTCAGCGATTCCTGGTGGAAAGATGTAGCTTGGGAGCAGGATCGGGAGCCAGATCCTGAGGTCCCCTCCCTTCCTGATTGAATGGCTTGCCGGCATGCACTGTCCAGGCTCATGGACAAACTGGTGAAGGAACAGAGGGAGTGATGGTCACCTGTGGACTGTAGCCCAGCTAAGAGTCAGGGGCAGAAGGAGAGAGGGTGGAGGTGAAACTGTTGCGGTTGAGCAGGTGGGCAGGCCTTCAAATGGCCGATTCACACCCCGCCATTCTCGTGCCTTCCATTGAATCGGCCCATTGTTGATTGTGGATGTTTCTTGGTTTGCTCAGCACTTGTCACATTCTCCTTTTTCCTCCCCAGATTCTGCTTAGATTCGGCCCGGCAAACCAGGCAGAGACTCTCCATCAACTGGTCCAACTTCAGCTTGAAGAAAACCACCTTTGCTGCTCACTGATCAGATCAGAAGTTCCCCGCAGGAACCGACTTGTGACTCCACTGAATATTCTCACTTGGATATACAGTACTTTGCTGCGCTGAGAGCTAACCAGGTTGTTGATCTGGAACTGCCTTGCCTTCCCCTCCATCCTGCCCCCCCCCCCCCCCCCCCTAATCTCATCTCCCCCACTGCTGTGTGTGGTTCTGCACTGGGATAGGTGCAGGGCGCCTTGGCCCCTATGACGTCCTTGCAGTTTTCGGAGAGTGAGTTGGCCGGCTGTTAATCCACTTTCTCCTTACCTGATTTTTTTTTTTGTTTGCTTGTGTGTTTGTAGTCTGTGAGTGGGACTTGTTCGACAGTAGCCATAACCTGCTCGGGTTGGAGCTCAAACAACCTTCCGTCTCTGGCTCTTCTGCCCCTCACGATCCCCAGTGTTCTGCCCAAGTCTCTCCTCGGGCAAAGGTCAACTTGTTTGTTCCCTCCTTCGCATCAATCTGCCGCAACTTTTTATTCACGTCTTGCATTCAGCACTGTACATACAGTCCGACTACTGACAAGGGAATGGATTTCGTCGATTTTTACTCTTCCTTGCTCCAGCATTCCCCTGACGAGAAGGTTTGAACGAAGGAAACGCTCATACTGACCTGGGCAGTAAAAACCCAGTTGCCTCCAGTACTCCTTCACAAATTCACTGTTTAAAGTGTACAAGGTTACGCTATATTGTGTTTGATTTCTGACTTGTAGCCAGCTTGTGTAAGAATACTTGCCGAATGAATTCAAAAGAACAATGCTCACACTATCGACCTGTTATAGAGTGTATAATTGTATTAACACTGAAGCCTAAACTGGCTACTTTTTTAACATATTGTTAAGTAATATTAAAAAAAATCATGTCTTTCTTTTTGAAAGATGGAATACAGTAGTATGGCAGAAAGGTGAATGTCTGACTTGCCTTTTTCTCTCAAAGTCGAAATGTCCTTTATAGCCTTGCCTTTCTTAAGAACGTACAGGAGGAAGATTGAAGAGAGGACAAGTACAGAAAACGGTAAAACTTCAATAGGAATGGAGAAGCAGAGAGTCTTGAGGGTTCAGATACTCAAAGTGGAACGGCAAGTTGATAAAAGACCTGCTTTTATATAGCATCTTTCACAAGGTCTCAGGATGTCTCCAAGCACCTTACCGACAAAGAAGTATTTTTTGAAATGTAGTCACTGCTGGACTGTTCTGTCGGAAACGTGGCAGCAAAGTTGCGCGCAGCAAGCTCCCACAGATAGCAATGTGATAATGACCAGATCTGCTTTTATTGCTGTTGGTTCAGAGATAAATATTGGTCGGGGAACCTGGGAGAACTCCCCCACTCTTCTTCTTCGAAATAGTGTCATGGATCTTTTATGTCCACCTTGGGGGTGGGGGAGGGGCAGACGGGCTTCGGTTTAACGTCTCATCAGACTATCTCAAACAGCAGTCCCTCAGTACTGCGCTGGAGTGTTGGCCTAGATTTGGAATGGTACAACCTTTTGACCATGGTTGACACTGTTTGAAGCTGTGTATGGAATCCTATGTTTTATCAATCGTCATGGAGTGAAAAAGCAGAGGTAATGCTAAACCTATACAAATCATTAGTTAAGCCACAGCAAGAATACCGTGTCCAATTTTGGATGCCCTATTTCAGGAAGGGTATCAAGGCCATGGAGAGAATCATTAAGATGATTCCAGGGAGGAGGCGTTTTAGTGATGCTTTCCAGTTGTTCAAAATGATGGGAGGCTATGATGAAATAAATTGGATGAAACTATTTCCAGTGGTTGGTGAGTCAGTAACCAGAGGGCTTAAATTGAAGATTTTCAACAAAGGAACAAAGAGGGAGATTAGGAAGCACTTATTTTTAATGCAGGGAGTTGTTAGGATGTCAGAAACTGTGGTAGAAGAAGAATCCATATAGTTTTTAATAGGGGAAGTAGATAAATATTTGAAGAAAAAATATAAAAGGGTGTGGGGAAAGGGCAAGTGGATCAGACTAAATGGCTAGTTCTTTGAGAGCTGGTGCAGGTGTGATGGGCCGAATGGCCTCCTGTACGGTAAAGTCTCGGATCGGAGAAGACCATTCTGGTCCATCTGCCTAGTTCAAAACCTAACATACCCTACTCTTTTCCCTTGTGCCCCTCACTCACTTTGTCTGTTTACAGACCCCCTTCAAATTGCTGACCCAAGCTGTTTCCATTGTGTTTCGCCAACCATATTGTCTCCATTGTTTCCCACGTTTCAAATGAGCTTGTAAAGGAATCACTTTAAATGAACTCCCTGAGCTTTACTGATGCCAGTTTATCTCCATAATTGGTCCTGTTTACTGCTTCAGGCTTTCTTAGTAGTTCAGAACCTGTGACGAAGGCCATATTTGGAACTCTTGAGTATTGGTGGTCTCCTTCACAGAAAAAACTAAACACTTTCGGTATCCGAATAAAAGGCTTGCGTTTATAACCAGGCCTGCTGAGGTCTCAAATGTCGTAAAGCACTTAGCATACAATGAACTGCATTGTAGTGCAGTGACTGTGGTAACAATAATAACTTGCCTTTATGTAGCGCCTTTAATGTAGTAAAACATCACAAGGAGCATAATCAAATAGAATTTAACAGAGAAACATAAGGAGATAGTAGGACAGATGACTGAAAGCTTGGTCAAAGAGGTAGGTTTTAAGGAGCATCTTAAAGGAGGAGAGTGGAGAGGTTTAGGGAAATAATTCCAGTGCTTGGGGCCTCGGCAGCTGAAGGCACGGTCGTCAATAATGGGCCAATAAAAATCAGGGAGGCACAAAAATCCTAGAAGTTTACAGCAAGGAGGGAGGCTATTTCGGCCCATCGTGTCTGCGCCGTCCAACAGGAGGCTATCCAGCCTAATCCCACTTTCCAGCTCTTGGTCCATAGCCCTGCAGGTTACGGCACTTCAAGTGCACATCCAAGTACTTTTTAAATGCGGTGAGGGTTTCTGCCTCTACCACCCTTTCAGGCAGTGAGTTCCAGACCCCCACAACCCTCTGAAGAAATTTCCCCTCTAATCCCCTCTAAACCTTCTATCAGTTACCTTACATTTATGCCCCCTGGTTGTTGACCCTTCTGCTCGGGGACATAGGCCCTTTCTATCCATTGTATCTAGGCCCTTCATAATATTATACACCTCAATGAGGACTTCCCTCAGCCTCCTCAGTTCCAAGGAAATCAAACCCAGCCTATCCAATCTGTCCTCATAGCTTAGATTCTCCACTCCCGGCAACATCCTCATAAATCTCCTCTGTACCCTCTCCAGTGCCATCACGTTCTTCCTGTAATGCAGTGACCGGAACTGCACACAGTACTCCAGCTGTGTCCTAACCAGTGCTTTATACAATTCAAGCATAATCTCCCTGCTCTTCTATTCTATGCCTCGGCTAATAAAGGCAAGCATTCCGTATGCCTTCTTACAACCTTATCTACCTGGCCTATCTTCAGGGATCTGTGAACATGCACTCCAAGGTCCCTTTGTTCCTCTATACTTCTCAGTGTCCTACATTTAATGTGTATTCTCTTTCCTAGTTAGCCCTCCCCAAATGCATTAACTCACACTTCTCTGGATTAAACTCCATTTGCCACTTTTCTGCCCACCTGACCAGTACATTGATATCTTCCTGCAGCTTTCTTCTTCTTTACTAACCACACAGCCAATTTTAGTATCATCTGCAAACTTCTTAATTATACTCCTTACCTTCAAGAGGCCGGAATTGGAGGAGAGCAGAGATCTCGGAGGAATCCCGGAGATGAGGGGGTTACCTTATGATAAATTGAGTAGACTGGGTCTTTACTCGTTGGAGTTCAGAAGGATGAGGGGTGATCTTATAGAAACATTTAAAATAATAAAAGGGATAGACAAGAGAGAGGCAGAGAGGTTGTTTCCACTGGTCGGGGAGACTAGGACTAGGGGGCACAGCCTCAAAATACAGGGGAGCCAATTTAAAACTGAGTTGAGAAGGAATTTCTTCTTCCAGAGGGTTGTGAATCTGTGGAATTCTCTGTCCAAGGAAGCAGTTGAGGCTAGCTCATTGAATGTATTCAAGTCACACATAGATAGATTTTTAACCAATAAGGGAATTAAGGGTTACGGGGAGCGGGCGGGTAAGTGGAGCAGAGTCCACGGCCAGATCAGCCATGATCTTCTTGAATGGCGGAGCAGGCTCGAGGGGCTAGACGGCCTACGCCTGTTCCTAATTTTTATGTTCTTTATGTTTATGTAGGGCTGGAGGAGGTTACAGAGATAGGGAGGGGTGAGGCCACAGAATGATCTGAAAATAAGGAGGAGAATTTTATAATTGAGGCGTTATGCAGGCAAAACATGTGTTCAGATAATAATGGCATAGCTAACTTTGGGGGTAAAATTGCTTCCGTTACTGTGTAGTGGAATAGTAAACCTGCTCTTTTTGAATACATTTACGATGTTGCTACATGTAGAGACTAGCCCTCTGTTTTTGTTGGTCACTTTCCCTCCAATGGAGGCTGTCCCTTTCACATTTCAATTTAAACCTGGAGCTGCCCTGTTAACTACCAGTCTCACTCGACCGTCACCAGCCCCCAGGTCTCCCTCGACCATCGCCAGCCCCCGGGTCTCACTCGACCATCGCCAGCCCCCGGGTCTCACTCGACCGTCACCAGCCCCCGGGTCTCCCTCGATCTCCAGCCCCCGGGTCTCCCTCGACCGTCACCAGCCCCCGGGTCTCCCTCGATCTCCAGCCCCCGGGTCTCCCTCGACCGTCACCAGCCCCCGGGTCTCACTCGACCGTCACCAGCCCCCGGGTCTCCCTCGATCTCCAGCCCCCGGGTCTCCCTCGACCGTCACCAGCCCCCGGGTCTCACTCGACCATCGCCAGCCCCCGGGTCTCACTCGACCGTCACCAGCCCCCGGGTCTCCCTCGATCTCCAGCCCCCGGGTCTCACTCGACCGTCACCAGCCCCCGCGTCTCCCTCGATCTCCAGCCCCCAGGTCTCCCTCGATCTCCAGGCCCCAGGTCTCACTCGATCTCCAGGCCCCAGGTCTCACTCGATCTCCAGGCCCCAGGTCTCCCTCGATCTCCAGGCCCCAGGTCTCCCTCGATCTCCAGGCCCCGCGTCTCCCTCGATCTCCAGGCCCCAGGTCTCCCTCGATCTCCAGGCCCCAGGTCTCCCTCGATCTCCAGGCCCCAGGTCTCCCTCGATCTCCAGGCCCCAGGTCTCCCTCGATCTCCAGGCCCCAGGTCTCCCTCGATCTCCAGGCCCCAGGTCTCCCTCGATCTCCAGGCCCCAGGTCTCCCTCGATCTCCAGGCCCCAGGTCTCCCTCGATCTCCAGGCCCCAGGTCTCCCTCGATCTCCAGGCCCCAGGTCTCCCTCGATCTCCAGGCCCCAGGTCTCCCTCGATCTCCAGGCCCCAGGTCTCCCTCGATCTCCAGGCCCCAGGTCTCCCTCGATCTCCAGGCCCCAGGTCTCCCTCGATCTCCAGGCCCCAGGTCTCCCTCGATCTCCAGGCCCCAGGTCTCACTCGATCTCCAGGCCCCGCGTCTCCCTTGAACATTGCCAACCCCTGGATCTCCCTCAACCACCGCCGCCCTCTACCTCCTGTTTTGCTCACTGATATCAATCCCTTCCATTTCTCAACCCTTTATCTTGTGACCAACGCAGTCACCGCTAGTCATCTGCTGACCTCTTCTGCCACTGTTCCAGGATTGAGTCCCTTGTTATGGACATGCAGCTTTCCTTCGCTTCTGGCTCTCTCAAGCAGAACTCCACATTGGAATTCCGCTTTGTTTGTTTCTCTGCCCTTGTAAAATATTGTGATCACCCCATCTCTTTTTTTAAAAAAAAACTTCAATTTCTCTGTTGACTTATCTTGAACCTTCCCTTTTCTAAAGCGTGCAGACATGTTGCCAGCCAAATCTGTGCTTACCTCTCCCATCCCTCCCTTTATTGAGCCTCTTGAATCTGGATTCCGCCATGATCAGTATTAGAGACTGCTGTGGTCAAAGTCACCTTGACCTCTTCAACATTTTACACAACCATGCCACCCTCTGTGGCACTGGCCTAGCTTGGTTGCACTTCTAGCTGCCCCAGTACATCTCCTGTAATGTCTTCTTCCATCCTTGCACAGGTACCCCGGGTGTTCCCCAAGGCTCCATTCCTTGGCCTCCTTTTTTGTTGTCTACGTCCTGTCTCATGCTAAAATCATTTGTAGGCGTTGGGGAAAGTTGCACATCCTTGCAGATGATACCCAGTTCTACCTAGATCAAATGATCTGATCATTATCACATTGCTGTTTGTATGACCTTGCTGTGTGTAAATTAGCTGTCATGTTTCCTACATTACAACAGTGACTCCACTTCAAAACTGCATTGGCTGTAAAGCGCATTGGGATGTCCTGAGGTTGTGAAAGGCGCTATAGAAATGCAAGTTCTTCTGGCCTCTCCGCCACTCAACATTAACTCTGCTGATATAAAGCCTGGCATAAGCAAGAACTTCCTTCAGCTCAACTCAGCAAGACTGAAAGCATTCTGAAGGTTGTTCAGAGAAGGTTCACTAGGTTGATTCTGGAGATGAAGGGATTTACTTACGAAGATAAGTTGATTAGGTTGGGTCTATACACATTGGAGTTCAAAAGAATGAGAGGTGATCTTATCGAAACATATAAGATAATGAGGGGGCTCATCAAGGTGGATGCAGAGAGGAGATTTCCACTCATTGAGGAAACTAAAACTAGGGGACATAGTCTTAGAATAAGGGGCCGCCCATTTAAAACTGAGATGAGAAATATCTTCTGAGGGTTGTAAATCTGTGGAATTCTCTGCCCCAGAGAGCTGTGGAGGCTGGGTCATTGAATATATTTAAGGCGGAGATTGATAGATTTTTGAGCGATAAGGGAGTAAAGGGTTATGGAGAGCGGGCAGGGAAGTGGAGCTGAGTCCATGATCAGATCAGCCATGATCTTATTGAATGGCAGAGCCGGCTCGAGGGGCCAAACGGCCTACTCCTGCTCCTATTATATTCTTAAGCGCAAGCTATATAAACTTCATACATGCGCCAAATCCATCCTTGACCACTGGCTTGGTGAGCTAGATGGTGCACAGCTTCATCGTCCTGGGCTGAGTTCCAACCCCCACGTTCCATCCAGCACCAGCCATTGTGAAAGGTGTGCTGAGGCAGGCGGGAGAGGAACCAATGATGGGTATTGATAAGAGTAGATTGGGAGAAACTATTACCACTGACAGGAGAATTAGTAACCAGAGGTCACAGATTTAAGAGATACGGCAAAAAAAAAGCTGGGGCGTGGGGGGGGAGATGTGGAAAAGTTATTTTACTCTGAGTTTTGATTTGGAATGCGCACCTTTAAGTGGTGGTGGATGCAGATTCAATACTCACTTTCAAAAGGGAGTTGGATAAATACTTGTATAGGAGAAATATGCAAGGCTATAGGTCAAGAGCAGGGGAGTGAGTAGCTCTTTCAGAGAGCCGGCACAGGCATGATGGGCTTATTTGGCCGCCTTCAATGCCGTATGATTCTATGAATGCTACAGATTTCCACCTCTGAAAATCAGCAGCCTCTACCCCTATTTCATTCCCCATCGCTGCATGAGTGCCTAGCCATGCCGTTGTCACCTCCAGACACAAACTCCAATACTCTTGGCCTCCCAAATTCCTGCCCTTCAAAAATTGATGCTTGTGCAGAAATCTGATGCCCATAATCTATCCCACATTAAGTCCTGTTCTCTATTACCTCTGGCCTCACAACTATCACCCAGTACATCAATTTCAAAATCCTAAGTCATAGGATGAGGCCATTCAGCCCATCAAGCCTGTTCCGCCATTCATTTAAAAAGGAAAGACTTGCATTTATATCGCACCTTTCAGGACCACAGCATGTCCCAAAGCGCTTTACAGCCAAATCAGTACTTTTTGGAGTGTAGTCACTGTTGTAATGTGGAAAGTGGCAGCCACATTGCGCACAGCAAGCTTCCACAAACGGAAATTTGATAATGAGCAGATAATCTGTTTTTATGTTTGGGAGTTAAATATTGGCCCGGACACCTGATGACTCCCCTGCTCTTATTCAAAATAGTGCCATAGGATCTTTTACGTCCACCTGAGAGGGCAGACGAGGCCTCGGTTTAATCCGAAGGACGTCATCGACAGTGCAGCCCTCCCTCAGCACTGCACTGGAGTGTCAGCCTAGATTTACGTGCACAAGTCCCTGGAGTGGGACTTGAACCCACAACCTCTGACTCAGAGGCGATGGTGCTACCCACTGAGAACCACGGCTGACACCAGCTGGATCATGGCTGATCTGTGCCTCAACTCCATTTACCCATCTTTGCTCCATTTCCCTTGATGATACCTATTTAGCAAAATATATCGATCTCAGTCTTAAAAAATGTCAACTGACCCAGTATCCACTGCCTTTTGGGGGAGAGGGTTCCAGGCTTCCACTACCTTTCCTGTGGAAGGACATGTCTTGACTTTACACCTTAATGGCCTGAAACTGATTTTAAGGTTATCCTGTGTCAGGAAATTGTTTCTCTGAATCTATCAAACTATCAGTTTAAAGAGCTTGATTAGATCACCCCTGAATCTTCTGAACTCCGAGTAATGCAAGCCCCGTTTATGCAACCTGGCCTCAGAATGTAACCCTTTAAGGCCTGGTATTCTGGTGAATATATTCTGATGGATCTCCTTCCAAGGCCACTGTACCTTTCCTGAGGTGCGGTGCCCAAAATTGGATGCAGTACTCCAGATAGGGTCCGGCCAAACCTCTGCACAACTGAAGCATCACTTGCTTACTTTCGTATTCCAACTCCCTTAAGATGAAGGCCAACATTCCATTAGCCTTTTTGATCAGACTTTGTATCTGCACTAGCTTTTAGTGATTTGTGTACAAGGACTCACAAATCCCTTTGCTTCTTCATGTCTCCTAGTCTCTCATTAAGAAAATATTTGGCTTTCTCGGATCTAAAGTAGCCGTCCTCGCGTTGAACTCCATCTTCCACAGTTTTGTTCACTCACTTAGTATGTCTGTCATTTTTTGACTTCCTGCTCCCACCTACACCACTCACTGTGTCTCCTATCATAGTGCCACCTGAAAACTTGGATTTACAATCCTCTTCAACCCTGTTTCTGCACACATCCTCCATTCTTCTGACTTTGCATGTTACTTACCCCTGCCCCATTCCCTCCAGCGTACACACTCGAGCTCCTTCCCTAAACTCTTCTGCCTCGCTACTACTTGTCTCCTCCCCTGAAACCTATCTCTTTGATCTTGCTTTCAGTCGCTCCCCCCACCCCTTACTGCCTACTGTTGCTCATAGCCAAGTGTTTTTATCTCTGTGCAATGCTATGGTGTGTTTTATTATGTTGATGGCACTATAGAAGTGCAGCCTGTTGTGGGGATGGCCAGAGTGCAATTTTTCATGAATCAGCCGCCCATCGACATTTCAATAAAACAGGTCACTAGGTTCGGCCTAGTCTGGCCCGCCGATGTAAAGGTATCCAATGCAGGAAGAGTGAACACTGGCTGGGTGCTGCTGGGCATTTGGACACCCTTGGCTCGTGAGGCTCAACACTGACTGAAGTGCCAAACCTTGTGCTAGTGAACCAACATGACTCCCAAGTGTATATTCGTGACTTACCTGACCAAAGCAGCACAAGATACCGAAGACATCTGCTGACAGGTAGGACATGGGTTTGTATTTTTTTTCTTCTTTCAGGACCAATGTGTGGGGGGGCGGTTATGCGTTTCATCTAGAATTTGTCATTGATTGTCAACGGGTCACATCTGCATGACTGCTTAGTGCTTTGCTGAGGGTAGTGCCAGAACATGTTATCGGGGCTGCATTTAACCAAGCTGTACCTAAAGTGTGTCTGAGATGAGCAGTTGTTTTGCATTAAAGCATCATCATCATAGGCAGTCCCTCGGAATCGAGGAGGACTTGCTTCCACTTCCAGAGTGAGTTCTTTGATGGCTGAACAGTCCAATACGAGAGCCACAGACCCTGTTACAGGTGGGACAGACATTTGTCGAGGGAAGGGGTGGGTGGGGCTGGTTTGCCGCGCGCTCCTTCCGCTGCCTGCGCTTGACCTCTTCACGCTCTTTACGTTGAGACTTGAATGTCATCGCAATAACAACTTATTTATATAGCGCCTTCAATGTAAAATATCCCAAGGCGCTTTGCAGGACAAAGTTTGACACGGGGCCATATAAGATGATATTGGGACAGGTGACCAAAAGCTTGGTCAAAGAAGTGGGTTTTAAGGAGCCTCTTAAAGGAGGAGAGCGAGAGGTTTAGGGAGGGAATTCCAGAGCTTAGAGAATAGGCAGCTGAAGGTACGAACGGTCACCAGTTGGCAGGTGATAAAAATCGGGGATACATGAGACCAGAATTGGAGGAGTGCAGTGATCTTGGAGGGTTGTGGAGCTGGAAGAAGTGAGAGATAGAGAGAGCAATGCCGATTCATGAGTTCCTCAAATGCAGTGTTCAGCCCAGCAATACAAGAAGCATGTTAATTGTACATATTTAATGCTTCTGGTTGTAACGAGCGAATTAAATGGATAGTGTGAAGGGTTATATTGAATCATTAAAACATTTTGGAGGTCTGGATTTGAAACCAACTCTTGCTATTTACATCTGTTGCACCACAGATAATTTCAGATGGTCAGTAATTGTACAGCATTTTAAAAGAGAATTAAAATTCAATCGAAAATTTCAAAACTGAGTTTCATAGATTTTTATTAGTTGAGGATTGTGGAACCAGGGTGGGTTGAATTAAAATACAGATCAGCCATGATCTAATTTAATGGCGGAACAGTCTCGAGGGGCTGAATGGACTCCTGTTGCTGTGAGAATCTTCAAGTATAATAACAAAAACAACTTGTATTAATATAAGGCCATTAACGTAGTAAAACGTCTCAAGGCGCTTCACAGGAGTATTATGAGATTTTAAAAATTAGCATCTAGCCGCATAGGTAGAAATTAGCGCAGGTGGAGCATCTTGAAGGAGGAAAAAGAGGCGGAGAGGTTTAGGCAGGGAGTTCCAGAGCTTGGGCCCGAGGCAACAGAAGGCACGGCCACCAATGGTTGAGTGATTATAATCAGGGATGCACCAGAGGGCAGAAGATTTATGAATTGGATGGACTGACAGAAAATAAGCCAAGCACAATTGCCACTTTCAGTGAGATTAGCAGAGGTCAGATATGCAACTTGGGGAGCACTGTTGGTGCTTGACACTCTGCAACATGTCAGGCCAATCCATTCCCAGGGTTCTAGGCCTGTCCTGTTCCTGCATAGGAATCATTTTTTTTTTCCTCTTGTGTTAGAATGATATCCGACATGAGTTGTTCTGCATGGGTGAAGCAAGCAACAGAGAATGTTACTCCTTGAGTTTTCTAAATGTAATAAATTGTGTATAGTTCAGTGTCGGGGGAGGGAGATCAGTACCGAAACAAACAAACAAAACTAAAGCAGAACAGACGTCAACTTATAGCTTTGGAGGTGGGGGCAAGTTGCACGGAAACTGCCCGAGTTTATATAAGCAGCTGACCGCATTGCTGTCTCGGAAAGCAGTTTGCATTGTTTTTGGAGTGCGCTGACTGCTCTCCTACAGGCACTCGTCGTGGTTGAATTCACATTGGAGAAAACGTGATCAGAATGTGAATTCGCCCTTCCTCCCTGCCCAAAACACCCAGCTGAAGAACCGTCCTGTTGGCATTTGTTGAGGTACAGTTTGGATCTCAACTTGGGAAGTACAAGTGAGAACCCTGTGTGGGGTTTCTGCACTCACTAATGGCTGTTGTTTCAACTGATTCCTCCTAATACTATATTTTTTGTAATGGTTCTCTTCTCCAAATGGCCAGTTTCTGTGCCGTATATCTTGTGTAATTCTATTTAATTCTCCCCCCTGCCCCAACTGCTGTGGCGGTGGTTGATTCCCTCGGACTGACCATTATTAGTATGATTGTGAATTGTCCTTCGAGCAGCAGGGTGACAGATACAGGAGAAAGAAAACAGGGAGGATTTTGAGTGCAGCTGAGAGTCTTGTCTCAAACTAGATGTGGTGCAGATTCCACCAGGGAGATTCCTGGGCGCCAAGCTCTGGAATTCCTTCCCTTAGCCTCTCCATCTCTCTCCTCATTTAAGGCACTCCTACCTCTTTGACCGTCACCTGTCCTAATATCTCCTTGTGTTGTTTGGTGTCAAATTTAATCTGGTAACGCTCCTGTGAAGGGCCTTGGGACGTTTTACTACATTAAAGGCCCTATAGAAATGCAAGTTGTTGTCGTCGAGATGAACGTTGAGGTTTCAGAAGCACATTTGTCCCGCCTCAGAATAAGGTCGCCCCAATGTGCTTTACAGCCAATGAAGTACTTTTTGAAGTCTAGTCACTTGTAATGTAGGGTAACCTTCAGCAGGCCGAGGCCATCAGAGGGAGCAGCGTGCGGCGGCATACCACTGCAGGAGGGCAACGGCTGCGAGGCCAGGTCGCTGATTGCAGTCTGGGCAGGCAAAGTAGGAGGGGCAAAGGAGCGGCAAGAGTTTGTAGGGGGAAGTGACCGGGGCCCAGGAGAGGCGTGAGCCTGGGGCCCAGGAGAGGCGTGAGTCTGGGGCCCAGGAGAGGCGAGGGTCCAGGGGCAGCATGGGCCAGCCCACACTGCGATATGTGTGCGCGCTCGGTTTGTGCAGCAGAGCTGGTCTCCAGTTAGTCTTGGGTAATCCTTGCCACTGGACCAAGACCTAGCTCTGTCAAGCCCGTGTGGTGGCTGGTGTGCAACGGCCACCACACGTTAAAAAAATCTACACACCGGCATCTTCCACCCTTCACGATGTAGTTCGGGACCTGGAATATTAGGTCTTTCATTGAAACCCCTGTGAACTCGTCCCTTTTTGGTGTGGAAGCAAGTCATCCTCGCTTCGAGGGATTGCCTATGATGATGAGGGTAACCTGGCAGAAAATCTGCACGCAGTAAGATCCCACAAACAACAATGGGATAATGTCTCCACCGAAAGCTGGCACCTCTGACAGTGCAGCACTCCCTCCGTACCTTTCAATGCATTTTAAGGGCTTTGCAACATGTACTGGAGCTGTGTGATTGGAGCATGAATAATGATGCAGTGAGTTTTGTGGTTGTGTAGCTTCTTGAAGCTTTTACTGAAGGTTCCAACTGAAAGCCTGGCTGTTTAACGTGTACAAACGCTGCTTCGGGGCGAAGATGCTCAATCAGCTACCAGCAGTGAGCATTTAAGACACAATCATTGAGCGAACTCCGCAAACAAACAATGGCCTTGATTGTGATATAGGAAATGTTGCTATTCCTGCTTCGGCCACATGCAGGATATTTTGGTAATAATTCTGCATGCTCTGTTGGCGCTCACTGTGTCGCTACTGTGGTGTCGTATCAGAATAGACACAGAACAGATTCAGTAATAGAGTATTCCTCCGGGAAAAAGTATCAGTACAAGAAACAAAAGGATGGCATTTTATTTCTTTCACTGATCAAGAGGTCACATAAAGAGGCCATTTTGCCCATTATTGTTAGATTGATCCAAAACTTAAATTCCAAATCCTTGGATCTTCCTTCTGCTTCAAATATTAATCCATGTTTGCTCACTTAAATGTCGGTCCCCTTCACGATACTAACTCGGCACAGATCAAACTGGGACTTCCGTTGTTGTATATGTAAACTTGTATATACTCTGTACAGCCACCAGAGGGCTCATCCCCTGGCGTCCCAAGGGATCCCACAATCCCTTGGGAGCACCTGTACTTGAGGAGGCCTCACGGATTGGAGCGGCACTCTGGAGACCTGCAAGAAAAGACGACGGTCACACTTTACTTTGAGCTCAGTGTTCAGTCTGACTTTCTCCATACATAACATCCTCCTCCTGCATGGCTCAGCTACTCCCTGGGTATTCCCAAGAGCTTTCTGAAAGGGTCCCAAATCTCAGGACGCTAAGTTCATCGTGAGCTGCTTTAGCGTCATTTCTTGTGATTTAACGTGTCGTTAGAAATGTCCAATTCAGCTATTGTCTTGTTTTAGATCAGGGCTGGGCAATTATTTGGGCTGGAAGACCACTTGGCAAGTTTTGATGAGCTGCTGAGGGCCACACACCAACAATCCCCCTCAGATGCGCAGTCCCTTACCAATCGCAGGCCGCTGGAAGAGATACCGCACATGTGCAGCCGCGCAGAAAATTTAAAGGGACCACGCACGTGAAAAACAATTAGATGGAACATTGCCGTGCGCACACAACAGCTACCATGAAAATTAAACACAATGAAATGTCCAATATATTCGGGACTATTTAGTTGTGCCTCCACCATTCTAATTAAGTGGGATTATATTAAAACGAGTAATTGTGCGAGAATTAATAATGCAACTAACGGTCACTGGGAATTAGGAAGGCAAATGGAATGTTGACCTTTATTGTAAGGGGAATGGAGTAAAGGAGTAGGGAAGTCCTGCTACATTGTACAGGGTGTCGGAGAGACCACACCTGTAGTACTGCGTACAGTTTTGGTGGTCTTATTCAAGGAGGGATATACTTGCATTGGTTCTCAAGGTTGATTCCTGAGATGAAGGGGTGGTCTGATGAAAAAAGGTTGAGCAGGTTGGGCCTATACTCACTGGAGTTTAGAAGAATGGGAGGTGACTTTATTGAAACATATAAGATTCTGAGGAGGCTTGACAGAGTAGATGCAGAGTGGATGTTTCCCCTCGTGGGGAACGAGAGGGCATAGTTTAAGAATAAGGGATTGCCCATTTAAAGCGGAAATTGGGAATTTCTTCTCTAAGGGTCATGAATCTTTGGCATTCTCTATCCCAGAGAGTTGAAGAGGCTGGGTCATTGAATGTATTTAAGGTGGCAATAGACAGATTTTTGAATAAGGAAGTCGGGAGTTATGGGGAGCGGGCAGGGAAGTGGAGCTGAGGCCAAGATGAGATCAGCCATGATTTTATTGAATGGTGGAGCAGGCTCAAGAGGCCAAATGGCCTATTCCTCCTATTTCTTATGTTCTTATGTTCAAAGTGATAAATTGGTAAACTTGAAACAGGCCAACAGGCACTTCTACCCTCCCAATAATTTATAAACATAAATTCAGGCAGTCGTCCGATACTTAGAAACATAGAAAATAGGTGCAGGAGTAGGCCATTGGGCCCTTCAAGCCTGCACCACCATTCAATAAGATCATAACTGATCATTCATCTCAGTACCCCTTTCCTGCTTTCCCTCCATACCCCTTGATCCCTTTAGCCGTAAGGGCCATATCTAACTTCCTCTTGAATATATCCAACGAACTGGCATCAACAACTCTCTGCGGTAGAGAATTCCACAGGTTAATAATTCTGAGTGAAGAAGTTTCTCCTCATCTCTGTCCTAAATGGCTTACCCCTTACCCTTAGACTGTGTCCCCTGGTTCTGGACTTCCCCAACATCGGGAACATTCTTCCTGCATCTAACCTGTCCAGTCCCGTCAGAATTTTATATGTTTCTAAGAGATCCCCTCTCCTCCTAAACTCCAGTGAATACAGGCCCAGTCGATCCAGTCTCTCCTCATCTGTCAGTCCTGCCATCCCGGGAATCAGTCTGGTGATCCTTCGCTGCACTCCCTCAATAGCAAGAACGTCCTTCCTCAGATTAGGGGACCAAAACTGAACACAATATTCCAGGCGAGGCTACTCTATAAGGCCTTGTACAACTGCAGTAAGACCTCCTGCTCCTATACTCAAATCTCCTAGCTATGAAGGCCAACATACCATTTGCCGCCTTCACCGCCTGCTGTACCTGCATGCCAACTTTCAATGACTGATGTACTATGACACCCAGGTCTCATTGCACCTCCCCTTTTCCTAATCTGCTGCCATTCAGATAATCTGCCTTCATGTTTTTGCACCCAAAATGGATAACCTCACATTTATCCATATTATACTGCATCTGCCATGCATTTGCCCACTCGCCTAACCTGTCCAAGTCACCCTGCAGCCTCTTAGTGTCCTCCTCACAGCTCACACTGCCACCCAGCTTAGTGTCATCTGCAAACTTGGAGATATTACACTCAATTCCTTCATCCAAATCATTAATGTATACTGTAAATAGCTGGGGTCCCAGCACTGAGCCCTGTGGCACCCCACTAGTCACTGCCTGCCATTCTGAAAAGGGCCCGTTTATCCCGACTCTGCTCCCTGTCTGCCAACCATTTCTCTATCCACATCAGTACATTACCCCCAATACCATGTGCCTTAATTTTGCTCACCAATCTCTTGTGTGGGATCTTGTCAAAAGCCTTTTGAAAGTCCAAATACACCACATCCACTGGTTCTCCCTTATCTACTCTACCAGTTACATCCTCTCAAAATTCTAGAAGATTTGTCAAGCATGATTTCCCTTTCATAAATCCATGCTGACTTGGACCAATCCTGTCACTGCAGCGGGAGTTCGTGGTCACTGAGGCATGAGTCCGGGGATCAGCAGAGGCCTATAAAAGGCCCCGAGAGGCAGCGGGAGTTCGTGGTCGCTGAGGCGTGAGTCCGGGGATCAGCAGAGGCCTATAAAAGGCCGCGAGAGGCAGCGGGAACTCGTGGTTGCTGAGGCGTGAGTCCGGGGATCAGCAGAGGCCTTTAAAAGGCCGCGAGAGGCAGCGGGAGTTCATGGTCGCTGAGGCGTGAGTCCGGGGATCAGCAGAGGCCGATAAAAGGCGTACTTGTGCAGCTACAGGGAGAAGGCAAAAAAGAAGTAGAAAGAAACAGAAAGGTGACGTCACAGCCTAGGGGGTAAGTGATTGGCTGGTGATTGGTGAGTAGTTTTTCTTTTTCTTTTTTTATATTAGTCAGTAACTTTTAACATTGTTGTTGCCAATTTAAGTGTATCTAAGGGTTAAGTCATGGCAGGAGAGCTCGGTCGGGTGTTATGCTCCTCCTGTACCATGTGGGAACTCAGGGACGACGTGCGGGAAGTGTATCCGCCTCCAGCTCCTGACGGTCCGCGTTGCGGAATTGGAGCTGAGGGTGGATCCACTCTGGAGCATCCACAATGCTGAGAATGACGTGAGTAGCACGTGTAGCGAGTTGGTCTTACCGCAGGGGAAGGGTCCACAGCCAGATAGGGAATGGAAGACCAGCAGGAAGAGTAGTGCAGGGGTCCCCTGTGGTCATCCCCCTGCAAAACAGATACACTGCTTTGAGTACTGTTGAGGGGGATGACTCATCAGGGGAGGGCAGCAGCAGCCAAGTTCATGGCACCGTGGCTACAGGAGGACAGCAAAAAGAGTGGGAGAGCGAAGGTGATAGGGGATTCAATGGTGAGGGGAATAGATAGGTGTTTCTGCGGCCGCAACCAAGACTCCAGGATGGTTATGTTGCCTCCCTGGTACAAGGATCAAGGATGTCTCGGAGCGGGTGCAGGACATTCTAAAAAGGGAGGGAGAATAGCCAGTTGTCGTGGTGCACATTGGTACCAACGACATAGGTAAAAAAAGGGATGAGGTCCTACGAAACGAATTTAAGGAGCCAGGAGCTAAATTTAAAAAGTAGGACCTCAAAAGTAATAATCTCGGGATTGCTACCAGTGCCACGTGCTAGACAGAGTAGGAATCGCAGGATAGCACAGATGAATACGTGGCTTGAGCAGTGGTGCAGCAGGGAGGGATTCAAATCCCTGGGGCATTGGAACCAGTTCTGGGGGAGGTGCAAACCAGACGGTCTGCACCTGGGCAGGACCGGAACCAATGTCCTAGGGGGAGTGTTTGCTAGTGCTGTTGGGGAGGAGTTAAACTAATATGGCAGGGGGATGGGAACCAATGCAGGGAGACAGAGGGAAACAAAAAGGAGGCAAAAGCAAAAGACAGAAAGGAGATGAGGAAAAGTGGAGGGCAGAGAAACCCAAGGCAAAGAACAAAAAGGGCCACTGTACAGCAAAATTTTAAAAGGACAAAGGGTGTTAAAAAAACAAGCCTGAAGGCTTTGTGTCTTAATGCAAGGAGTATCCGCAATAAAGTGGATGAATTAACTGTACAAATAGATGTTAACAAATATGATGTGATTGGGATTACGGAGACGTGACTCCAGGATGATCAGGGCTGGGAACTCAACATCCAGGAGTATTCAACATTCAGGAAGGATAGAATAAAAGGAAAAGGAGGTGGGAAGCATTGTTGGTTAAAGAGGAGATTAATGCAATAGTTAGGAAAGACATTAGCTTGGATGATGTGAAATCTATATGGGTAGAACACCAAAGGGCAAAAAACGTTAGTGGGAGTTGTGTACAGACCTCCAAACAGTAGTAGTGATGTTGGGGAGGGCATCAAACAGGAAATTAGGGGTGCAGCAGATATAATGGGTGACTTTAATATGCACATAGATTGGGCTAGCCAAACTGAAAGCAAAACGGTGGAGGAGGATTTCCTGGAGTGCATAAGGGATGGTTTTCTAGACCAATATGTCGAGGAACCAACTCGGGGGGAGGCCATCTTCGACTGGGTGTTGTGTAATGAGAGAGGATTAATTAGCAATCTCATTGTGTGAGGCCCCTTGGGGAAGAGTGACCATAATATGGTGGAATTCTGCATTAGGAGTTAATTCAGAGACCATGGTCCAGAACTTAAAGAAGGGTAACTTTGAAGGTATGAGGCGTGAATTGGCTAGGATAGATTGGCGAATGATACTTAAGGGGTTGACTGTGGATGGGGAATGGCAGACATTTCGAGACCGCATGGATGAACTACAACAATTGTACATCCCTGTCTGACGTAAAAATAAAAAAGGGAAGTTGGCTCAACCGTGGCTATCAAGGGAAATCAAGGATAGTATTAAAGCCAAGGAAGTGGCATACAAATTGGCCAGAAATAGCAGCGAACCCGGGGACTGGGAGAAATTTAGAACTCAGCAGAGGAGGACAAAGGGTTTGATTAGGGCAGGGAAAATGGAGTACGAGAAGAAGCTTGCAGGGAACATTAAGGCGGATTGCAAAAGTTTTTACAGATATGTAAAGAGAAAAAGGTTAGTAAAGACAAACGTAGGTCCCCTGCAGTCAGAATCGGGGAAGTCATAACGGGGAACAAAGAAATGGCAGACCAATTGAACAAGTACTTTGGTTCGGTATTCACTAAGGAAGACACCAACAATCTTCCGGATATAAAAGGGGTCAGAGGGTCTAGTAAGGAGGAGGAACTGAGGGAAATCCTTATTAGTCGGGAAATTGTGTTAGGGAAATTGATGGGATTGAAGGCCGATAAATCCCCAGGGCCTGATGGACTGCATCCCAGAGTACTTAAGGAGGTGGCCTTGGAAATAGCGGATGCATTGACAGTCATTTTCCAACATTCCATTGATTCTGGATCAGTTCCTATCGAGTGGAGGGTAACCAATGTAACCCCACTTTTTAAAAAAGGAGGGAGAGAGAAAACAGGGAATTATAGGCCGGTCAGCCTGACCTCAGTAGTGGGTAAAATGATGGAATCAATTATTAAGGATGTCATTGCAGCGCATTTGGAAAAAGGTGACATGATAGGTCCAAGTCAGCATGGATTTGTGAAAGGGAAATCATGCTTGACAAATCTGGAATTTTTTGAGGATGTTTCCAGTAAAGTGGACAAGGGAGAACCAGTTGATGTGGTATATTTGACTTTCAGAAGGCTTTCGACAAGGTCCCACACAAGAGATTAATGTGCAAAGTTAAAGCACATGGGATTGGGGGTAGTGTGCTGACGTGGATTGAGAACTGGTTGTCAGACAGGAAGCAAAGAGTAGGAGTAAATGGGTACTTTTCAGAATGGCAGGCAGTGACTAGTGGGGTACCGCAAGGTTCTGTGCTGGGGCCCCAGCTGTTTACACTGTACATTAATGATTTAGACGAGGGGATTAAATGTAGTATCTCCAAATTTGCGGATGACACTAAGTTGGGTGGCAGTGTGAGCTGCGAGGAGGATGCTATGAGGCTGCAGAGTGACTTGGATAGGTTAGGTGAGCGGGCAAATGCATGGCAGATGAAGTATAATGTGGATAAATGTGAGGTTATCCACTTTGGTGGTAAAAACAGAGAGACAGACTATTATCTGAATGGTGACAGATTAGGAAAAGGGGAGGTGCAACGAGACCTGGGTGTCATGGTACATCAGTCATTGAAGGTTGGCATGCAGGTACAGCAGGCGGTTAAGAAAGCAAATGGCATGTTGGCCTTCATAGCAAGGGGATTTGAGTACAGGGGCAGGGAGGTGTTGCTATAGTTGTACAGGGCCTTGGTGAGGCCACACCTGGAGTATTGTGTACAGTTTTGGTCTCCTAACTTGAGGGACATTCTTGCTATTGAGGGAGTGCAGCGAAGATTCACCAGACTGATTCCCGGGATGGTGGGACTGATCTATCAAGAAAGACTGTATCAACTGGGCTTGTATTCACTGGAGTTCAGAAGAATGAGAGGGGATCTCATAGAAACGTTTAAAATTCTGACGGGTTTAGACAGGTTAGATGCAGGAAGAATGTTCCCAATGTTGGGGAAGTCCAGAACCAGGGATCACAGTCTAAGGATAAGGGGTAAGCCATTTAGGACCGAGATGAGGAGAAACTTCTTCACCCATAGAGTGGTGAACCTGTGGAATTCTCTACCACAGAAAGTAGTTGAGGCCAATTCACTAAATATATTCAAAAGGGAGTTAGATGAAGTCCTTACTACTAGGGGGATCAAGGGGTATGGTGAGAAAGCAGGAAGGGGGTACTGAAGTTGCATGTTCAGCCATGAACTCATTGAATGGCGGTGCAGGCTAGAAGGGCTGAATGGCCTACTCCTGCATCTTTTTTCTATGTTTCTATGTCTATGTTTCTATGCTTTCCAAATGCGCTGTTATTTCATCTTAAATAAATGATTCCAACATTTTCTCCACTATTGATGTCAGGTTAACCGGTCTATAATTAGTCAATTTCTCTCTCTCTCCCTCCTTTCTTAAAAAGTGGGGTTACATTAGCTACCCTCAAGTCCATAGGAACTGATCCAGAGTCGATAGACTGTTGCAAAGTGATCACCAATGCATCCACTATTTCTAGGGCCACTTCCTTAAGTACTCTAGGATGCAGACTATCAGGCCCCGGAGATTTATCGGTCTTCAATCCCATCAATTTCCCAAACACAATTTCCCGCCTAAAGGATCCTTCTCACTGGACCCTCGGTCCCCTAGTATTTCCAGAAGGTTATTTGTGTCTTCCTTCGTGAAGACCGAACCAAAGTATTTGTTCAACTGGTCTGCCAGTTCTTTGTTCTCCATTATAAATTCACCTGAATCTGACTGCAATGTCTTCACTAATCTTTTTCTCTTCACACATCGATAGAAGCTTTTGCAATACAGTTCCCTGCAAGCTTCCTCTCATACTCTATTTTCCCCCTCCTAATTAAACCCTTTGTCCTCCTCTGCTGAATTATAAAATTCTTCCAGTCCTCAGGTTTGCTGCTTTTTCTGGCCAATTTATATGCCTCTTCCTTGGATACTATTTTACATACACAAAATGTAATGTGAAATAGTAAAATCTTCCATTACTAAATGAATGAAATGATTGATCGATCTAATATATGTGTTACTGAAAGTCTACGTGGCTGATTGGCAGAGCGGCTCGAGTCTGTGGGCCTCCAACAAGCGATGTATTCTCTTAGTGTGCTGATTATGGGAACCCGAGGCTTCGCGAGGCCTGAACTACAGTCGCTTGCCAGCATATACTCCAGGTACCCAAAGCAAGCGCTCTACTCTGAACTCCTACACGGCAAGCGAGCCCCAGCTGGGCAGAGGAAACATTACAAGGACACCCTCGAAGCCTCCTTGATTAACTGGAAGTAATACGGTGGAGGAGGATTTCCTGGAGTGCATAAGGGATAGTTTTCTAGACCAATATGTCGAGGAACCAACTGGGGGGAGGCCATCCGAGACTGGGTGTTGTGCAATGAGAGAGGATTAATTAGCAATCTCATTGTGCAGAGCCTTTTCGGGAAAAGTGACCATAATATGGTGGAATTCTACATTAGGATGGAGAATGAAACAGATAATTCAGAGACCATGGTCCAGAACTTAAAGAAGGGTAACTTTGAAGGTCTGAGGCGTGACTTGGCTAGGATAGATTGGCGAATGATACTTAAGGGGTTGACTGTGGATGGGCAATGGCAGACATTTAGATGGATGAACTACAACAATTGTACATTCCTGTCTGGCGTAAAAATAAAAAAGGGAAGGTGGCTAAACCGTGGCTATCAAGGGAAATCAGGGATAGTATTAAAGCCAAGGAAGTGGCATACAAATTGGCCAGAAATAGCAGTGAACCCGGGGACTGGGAGAAATTTAGAACTCAGCAGAGGAGGACAAAGGGTTTGATTAGGGCAGGGAAAATGGAATACGAGAGGAAGCTTGCAGGGAACATTAAGACGGACTGCAAAAGCTTCTTTAGATATGTAAAGAGAAAAAGGTTAGTAAAGACAAATGTAGGTCCCCTGCAGTCAGAATCAGGGGAAGTCATAACGGGGAACAAAGAAATGGCAGACCAATTGAACAAGTACTTTGGTTCGGTATTCACTGAGGAGGACACAAACAACCTTCCGGATATAAAAGGGGTCAGAGGGTCTAGTAAGGAGGAGGAACTGAGGAAAATCCTTATTCGTTGGGAAGTTGTGTTGGGGAAATTGATGGGTTTGAAGGCCGATAAATCCCCAGGGCCTGATGGACTGCATCCCAGAGTACTTAAGGAGGTGGCCTTGGAAATAGCGGATGCATTGACAGTCATTTTCCAACATTCCATTGACTCTGGATCAGTTCCTATGGAGTGGAGGGTAGCCAATGTAACCCCACTTTTTAAAAAAGGAGGGAGAGAGAAAACAGGGAATTATAGACCGGTCAGCCTGACATCGGTAGTGGGTAAAATGATGGAATCAATTATTAAGGATGTCATAGGGAATGCATTTGGAAAGAGGTGACATGATAGGTCCAAGTCAGCATGGATTTGTGAAAGGGAAATCATGCTTAACAAATCTTCTGGAATTTTTTGAGGATGTTTCCAGTAGAGTGGACAAGGGAGAACCAGTTGATGTGGTGTATTTGGACTTTCAGAAGGCTTTCGACAAGGTCCCACACAAGAGATTAATGTGCAAAGTTAAAGCACATGGGATTGGGGGTAGTGTGCTGACATGGATTGAGAACTGGTTGTCAGACAGGAAGCAAAGAGTAGGAGTAAATGGGTACTTTTCAGAATGGCAGGCAGTGACGAGTGGTGTACCGCAAGGTTCTGTGCTGGGGCCCCAGCTGTTTACATTGTACATTAATGATTTAGACGAGGGGACTAAATGTAGTATCTCCAAATTTGCGGATGACACTAAGTTGGGTGGCAGTGTGAGCTGCGAGGAGGATGCTATGAGGCTGCAGAGTGAATTGGATAGGTTAGGTGAGTGAGAAAATGCATGGCAGATGAAGTATAATGTGGATAAATGTGAGGTTATCCACTTTGGTGGTTAAAAACAGAAAGACAGACTATTATCTGAATGATGACAGATTAGGAAAAGGGGAGGTGCAACGAGACCTGGGTGTCATGGTACATGAGTCATTGAAGGTTGGCATGCAGGTACAGCAGGCGGTTAAGAAAGCAAATGGCATGTTGGCCTTCATAGCGAGGGGATTTGAGTACAGGGGCAGGGAGGTGTTACTACAGTTGTACCAGGCCTTGGTGAGGCCACACCTGGAGTATTGTGTACAGTTTTGATCTCCTAACTTGAGGAAGGACATTTTTGCTATTGCGGGAGTGCAGCGAAGGGTCACCAGACTGATTCCCGGGATGGCGGGACTGACATGTCAAGAAAGACTGGATCAACTGGGCTTGTATTCACTGGAGTTCAGAAAATGAGAGGGGATCTCATAGAAACGTTTAAAATTCTGGCGGGTTTAGACAGGCTAGATGCAGCACGAATGTTCCCAATGTTGGGGAAGTCCAGAACCAGGGGTCACAGTCTAAGGATAAGGGGTAAGCCATTTAGGACCGAGATGAGGAGAAACTTCTTCACCCAGAGAGTGGTGAACCTGTGGAATTCTCTACCACAGAAAGTTGTTGAGGCCAATTCAATAAATATATTCAAAAAGGAGTTCGATGTAGTCCTTACTACTAGGGGGATGAAGGTGTATGGCGAGAAAGCAGGAAGAGGGTACTGAAGTTGCATGTTCAGCCATGAACTCATTGAATAGCGGTTCAGGCTCGAAGGGCCAAATGGCCTACTCCTGCACCTATTTTCTATGTTTCTAAAATACAACATGCCCACCGACACCTGGGAATCCCTGGCCAAAGACTGCCCTAAGTGGAGGAAGAGCATCCGGGAGGGTGCTCATCACCGAGAGCATGCAGAAAACAAGCGCAGGCAGCGGAAGGAGCGTGCGGCAAACTAGACTTCCCACCCATCCTTTCCTCCAACCACTGTCTGCCCCACCTGTGACAGAGACTGTAATTCCCGTATTGGACTGTACAGTTACCTAAGAACTCACTTTTAGAGTCTTCCTCGATTTCGAGGGACAGCCTATGATGATGATAGTACCGGGAGAGGAAAGACTCAGTGCCAGTCTCTGTCTTCGCTAAAAGGATTATGGAGATAAGCAGCCATGACCCGCTGTAGGAAGAATGTCCAGTGCGAACTCGCAGCGGTGCCCCCACCAGCCAGCAATTCACGGTGGATTTGGCGTGTTTTCTAAAAGTTGTTCATGGAGCCAGAGCGGGAGAGAGCCACGGACGACCGCTAGGCCGGCTCTGAGACACACAAGGGAAGCAGATCAGCAGCCGACACATGGCAGCTTTATTTTTTTTTTAGTTGGCCCAGTTCAGGGTCGCAGCCTACTCACAGGCCGCAGTGACGTGCAGCTCGCGCTCCAGCTCGCATTCTATTTCTGTCCCGTCCCAGCCAGATAGAATGAACTGGCAGACTGTGTTTTGTCCACCACTGTTTTAGATGGTCAGCTCTCAATTCTTCTGCGTGTTGTATACGTGTTGTGGTCGAAAGGCTGCCCAGGTTAATAACAGTCAACTCTGTATGATGAGTATAGAAACGCTGGTGGAGCGTGTGGCAAATCAGACTCCCCACCCACCCTTTCCTTCAACCACTGTCTGCCCCACCTGTGACAGAGACTTTAATTCCTCTATTGGACTGTTCAGTCACCCGAGAACTCACTTTTAGAGTGGAAGCAAGTCTTCCTCGATTTCGAGGGACTGCCTATGATGATGACTGGATGTGCGTACCTTTATGCATTGCGTAATAAACCCTGTGGGTTTTAAGTTAAATCCCACATCCTGAACTTGCATTCTCAGTAATAGAATATTGACCATCACTCCATACAAGTGACAACCAATATTCAATATTGATCAAACAAACAACAACTATTTGCCTTTATGTAGCGTCTTTAACAGAGAAAAATGTCCCAAGGCACTTCACAGGAGTGTTATCAAAAAAAATTTAACACCGAGCCACATAGAGATATTAGGACAGGCGACCAAAAGCTTGGTCAAAGAGAGAGGTTTTAGGGAGGGTCTTAAAGGAGGAAAGAGAGCTAGAGAGGTTTCGGAAAGGAATTCCATAACTTGGGGCCTAGAATGCTGAAGGCATGGCTGCCAATGGTGGGATGATGGAAATCGGGGACGTGCTAGAGGTCAGAATTGGAGGAGCGCAGAGATCTTGGAGGGCTGGAGGAAGTTACAGAAATAGGTTGGGGTGAGGGCATGGAGGTATTTAAGGATGATGATCATTTTAAATTCGAGGTGTTGCAGGACCAGGAACCAATGTAGGTCAGCAAACACACGGGAGTGAAGGGTGAAGGAGACTTGGTGCGAGTTGGGACACGGGGCAGCCGAGTTCTGGATGAGTTGGACACAACAACAACTTGTTTTTAAGTATCCTCAATGGTAAAATGTCCCAAGGTGCTTCACAGTTCAACGCCAGACCTGTGCAAGTGGGGAAAGTGCAGTCCAAGAGGTACACTTGAAGGACGTTTTTGAAGGTAGGGAGAAATGTGGAGGGACTGAGGTTTGGTGAAGTCGCTGGAGGAAATGGTGGTGAAGCAGAGGGAGAGGGGCGCACCCTGAATGTAAGGAGAGCTGAGTGGGCGAATGTGGATGTAGGAGTGGAGGAAGCAGCAGAGATAGGAGTGTGAGGCCTTGGGCGGATTTGAAGAATATCTCACTTGATGCAAATAGGTTATGTGGTCAGCAACAATTGGGGTTGCTAGTTGATTCGGATTTTGTGCGGGATGATACGGTAATCGTTGGTTGTGGACATCCACGAGATGACCAAGACAAATTGTGGGTGTATGATGTCCCTTGCTTTTACAAACACAAAATAACATTTATATAAAAAGAAAAACTTGCATTTATATCATTTCTTTAATATTGAAAAAGCATCCCAATGCACTTCATGGCTGTGAATGGAAAAAATGGATGCTGAGCCAAAGGAGATATTGGGTGGGGTGATTACAAGCTTGATCAAAGAGATGGGTTTTAAGGAGGTTATTAAGGCAGGAGAGAAGTAGAGACAAAGAGGTTTAGGGAGGCAATTCAAGAGTGTGGCGGTCTGAAAGTCCAACTACTAATGGTTGGGCACAGAGAAGGCTAGATGCACAAGAGGTCAGATTCAGAGGATAAGAGAATTCTTGGAAGGTTATCAGGCTGGAGGAGGTTACAGAGATCAGGGAAGGGGAGACCATGAAGGGATTTGAAGACCAAGATGAGAATTTTAAATATGAGTTGTTGCTGGTCTTGGAGCTCATGTAGGTCAGCACGAACAGTGATGTTTGGGTGAGCAGGAAGGTGCAGAATCATGGGCGGTCCCTCGAAGTGAGGATGACTTGCTTCCACGCCAAAAAGGAAAGAGTTCACAGGTGTTTCAATGAAGGACCTTAATATTCCAGGTCCTGAATTACATCCTGAAGGGTGGAAGATGCCTGTGCCTGGATTTTTTTTAACATTTGGTGGCCGTTGCACACCAGCCACCACACGGGCTTGACAGAGCTAGGTCATGGTCCAGTGGCAAGGGTAAATCAAAACGACTGGAGACCTGCTTTGCTGCACAGACCTAGTTGCGCGCACACATCGCAGTGTGGGCTGTCCCGTGCTGCCCCTCGGCCCTCGCCTCTTCTGGCTCAGGAGTCACGCCTCTCCTGGGCTCCGATCACATTGCTCTGCAATCTCTCGCCGCTCCTGGTGCAGAATAGGATACGGGCAGCAGAGTTTTGGATGAGCTGGTTTGTATGGAAGGTCGTCCAGGAGAGCATTGGCACAGTTAAGTCTGGAAGTTACAGAAGCATGGAATGAGGGTTTCAGCAGCAGATGGGATGAGGCGGGGCGGAAACAGGACAACTTTACAGAAGTGAAAGTAGGCGGTCGTTGTAATGGAGAGGATATGGGTCTAAAGCTCAGTGCGCACGCACACACACACTTCATCCAGCATTAATCAGCAAACTGTGATGCAATGAATAAGATGTTTAAGGCAGCCATGGCATTCAATGCAGTCGCTGTCTCGTCAGGAGATGAGTGTTGTAGCTGGGTCAACAACAGGGCAAATTTTACGCAAAAAAAAGTTTTTTTTCTGTACCGCAGCACTTTGCAATTAAGTCCCATTTTCCTAGAACGCCTGTTTGTGAAATCTATCCGCCTTCATTGCTTAAAGTTTCCATTGAAATCTAAACAGATGAAACATCTGGTTACATCATCTTTCACTCTACAGCTGCTGGACTTAATTGGCAGATCATCCAGCTGTGGTGTAGGAAGGGCAGGGTATAACTAGAGTTGCCAACTCTGGTTGGGTGTATCCCTGAGGTTTCACCTCATGACCTCCTGCCTCAAACCGCCCCGCCCTACCCCTCGACTGCGCCGTTGGTCCATCCTGCAGGTGCCCCACCTTCTCATGGCCAATTGGAAAGGGAACAGGCTCTTGGTTACCCAATTGGATTCATTTTGACAGTTGGTGAAACTGCCAGTTTCCCCATCACCAATATCTTTTATAACAATAAGTTTTCAAAGAAAATGAAGACAGCATTTCATGTGCCTAAGATTTTTCTGCTGGGTTTTTGCTCATAGCAGTGTCCTGAAGATTGAACTTCATTTCCTAGGAACTCTGGGGCAATCCTGGTGGGTTGGAAACCCTCGGTATAACACCAATCAAGGGCTTCATGACCGCCCAGGGAAGCACGGGCTGGTGAGCGTAGAATCTGCTGTGGGTAAAGTATTCAACAACTCGGAGAAGCTTATGGTAAGATCAGGATTGCCAACACTCCAGCATTGTCTTGGGGAGTCTCCAGGAGTTCAAGATTAATCTCCCTGACACCTAATAGAAAAACCAGAAGGGAATACATTTTTTTAAATTTTCTTTGATCACTTTCCTTTATTAGTTATGAAAATGTTGGACATGGGGAAGGAAGAGGCAGTTTGACTGACAGTCAAGAATCTTCCAATCAGGTGGTGAAGAGTCTATTCGCTTTCCGATTGGCTAGGAAGGCGGGGCGCCCCAAGGATGGATGTGTCAGGCGTACAATGGTGGGGGAGGGGCGGTTGGAGGCAGGGGGTCATTTGATGAAACCTCCAGGATTACGTTCAACCAGAATTGGTGACCCTCGAGGGAGCCAGCATGGATCTCTACGAGGGCATCGTGTCTCTCAAATTTACTAGAGTTCTTGCAAAAAATGATGGATCTCATTGACAAGTCAGAAGGTTGTGGGTTCAAGTCCCACTCCAGACACATGAGCACAAAAATCTAGGCTGACACTCCAGTGCCGCACCATTGGAGATGCCGTCTTTCGGATGAGATGTTAAACTGAGGCCCTGTCTGCTCTCTCAGGTGGGTATAAAAGATCCCATGGCTCTTTCTAAGGGAGTTATCCCCGGTGTCCTGACCAATATTTATCCCTCAATCAATATCACTAAAGAAAAATAGATTATCTGGTCATCATTACATTGCTGTTTGTGGGAGCTTGCATTGTGCAAATTGGCTGCTGCGTTTCCTACATTACAACAATGACTGCACTACAAAAAAAGTACATAATTGGCTATAAACTGCTTTGGGACATCCGGTGGTCATGAATGGCGCTATATAATTGCAAGTATTTCAAGAACAAACTACTGCGGATGCTGGAAATCTGAAATAAAACTCAAAAATATAATAATGAATAGCATGGATTTCAAAAGTCTTGCTTGACCAACCTCATTGAATTTTTTGAAGAGGTAACAGAGAGATTAGACAATGGTTATGCAGTAGATGTAATGTACCTAGATTTTCAAAAGGCCTTCAATAAGGTACTCCATAATAGACTGATGAACAAGATCAGAGAATGCGGAGTCAGGGGACAAGTCGCAGAATGGATAGCTAGCTGGCTTCAAGACAGAAAGCAGAGAGTAGGGGTAAAGGATAGCTATTTACCGTGGCAAAAGGTGAGTAGTGGGGTTCCACAAGAATCAGTGCGGGGACCACTGTTCGTACTGTCTGGTTTGTACAGTTCCCATCTCCCCCAGAAGCAGTCCCAATGCCTCAGGGATTTAAAGCCCTCCCTCCTGCACCAACTCTCCAGCCATGCGTTCATCCTCTCTAACCTTCTATTCTTGTATTCATAAGCACATGGCATCGGTAGTAACCCGGAGATGACTACTTTTGAGGTCCAACTCTTTAATTTTTCTCTTAGCTCCCTAAATTCTGCCTGCAGGACCTCATCTCTCTTTCTATCTGTCATTGGTCCCGATATGGACCATGACCTCTGACTGTTCACCCTCTCTCCCCAGAATTCCCTGCGTCTGCTCTGTGACATCCTTGACTCTGGCACCAGGGAGGCATCATACCATCCTGGAGTCACGTCGATGGTCGCAGAAACGCCTCTCTCTTCCCCTAACCATTGAATTCCCTACCACTATAGCTCTCTTATTCTTTGTCCCTCCCCCCGTGCAGCTGAGCCACCCTTGGTGCCTTGGACTTGAGTTGCACACCCCAGAGCCACCTCATCGGTGCTCAAAAGAGAATATCGGTTGGAAAGCGAGATGGACTCTGGGGGCGGGGGGGGGTCTCCTGCACTGCCTGCCTAGTGTTCTTCCTCCGTCTGGTGGTCACCCACTTCCCCTCTACCTGCATGCCTTTAAGCTGCGGGGTGACCACCTCCTGAAACATGCTATCCACGTAGCTCTCAGCCTCGATGCACAGTATTGACTCCAGCTGCCACTCAAGCTCCGAAACACTGAGCTCGAGTGGTTGAAACTCGAGACACCTCCTGCCCACATGGTTGTCTAGGCCGCGTGAAGTGTCCAAAATTTCCCACATACCGCAGGCCATGCACTCCACAGGAGTGAGCTGCCCTGCCACCCCTCTAATTACTTATCTGATTATAAAAGAAAAAGAGAGATACTTCCCAATCAAACAGCCAATCACTCTGAAATTGCCATAACCTCTTGAACCAGGGCACACGGGTTGGAAACACATAGAGTTTAGATTCGCTTTATGCAGAATGTGAATGTGTGGAGTGGACTAACCAAAGAGGCAGATAGAATGGCAAAATATATGGGAAACTTGGATAGATTTTGGAGGGGGTAGGGGGTGTCAGTTTTGTGCATTTAGCCAAATTAGTCTTTCCCAATTCAATACTTTCATATTTAAATTGTTCCGTCTGTGAGAAATGTTTTTAACGTCTCATTGAACTGTTATCCAGTAATATTGGTTCCCATATTCTTGTAAAACTTTCAATTTTATTGCCAGCTAGGACCATATTCAGCTCAGAAGGAGGCCATTCAGCCTGTTGTGCCTCTGCTCGAGCAATCCCAAACTAATCGCACTGCCCTGCTGCCTTGCCCATAGTCCTGTTTCTTTCTCTGCTTCAAATATTTATCCAATTTTCCCTTGAGATACAATAGAGATGCCCCTGGGGCAAAGCATCCCATGCTCCAACAACATGGTATGTAAAGACATTTGTCCTAACCCTTCCCCTCAATCTCCTCGTGATAATTGATGACCCTTCATCACTATCTCCCCAACTACTGTAAGTATTCTTTCCCTATTCATGATCATTAAAAAAGAATCCTCCATTTAATCTCTTCTCAGCCTTCTCTGAGATAGTATCAGTATCTCGAGTCTCTCCTGTTAACTATAGTTTCCCAGCCCTCACACCACCCTGGATAACCTATGCTAAACGCACTCTATGGCTTTAATGTCCTCTTTATAATGGGATGCCCAAAACTGCACACAGCACTCCAATTGCGATCTAATCTATGTTTTGTACAAATTCATCATTACTCTTCCATTCTTTTGGATGAGACGTTAAACCGAGGCTCCGTCTGCTCTCTCAGGTGGACGTAAAAGATCCCATGCCACTATTTTGAAGAAGAGCAGGGAAGTTATCTCCAGTATCCTGGCCAATATTTATCCCTCAATCAACATAAACAGATTATCTGGTCATTATCACATTGATGATGTGGGAGCTTGCTGTGTGCAAATTGGCTGCCCTGTTTCTTACATTACAACAGTGACTACACTTCAAAAGTACTTCATTGGCTGTGAAGCGCTTTGGGACGTCCTGAGGTAGTGAATGCAAGTCTTTTCTTTCTTCAATGCCCCGTGCTGATAAACTAAACATTCGAATGGTCCTTTTTATGGCTTTATCTATCTGTGACAATTTTAAATTGATGGCCCCTCATCACCAGTTCCCTAACCAGAAGAAATGATCTTTTCCTATTCATCCTATCAAAACCCTTCGTAACTTAAAAAAAAACTATTAAATCCCCTTTTAGCCTTGGAAATAGTCCCCATGCCTCAAGATACTCCTCGTCATTATAATTTGCCATTATCCTGATGAATCTACATTGTACGTGACGCTTTTTCTTACGCTTGTCAAAAAGCTGAATCCAGTTTTCCTACAAAATCTACAGTGTGCTTTCCTAATCTCAGCGGAAAAATCCGTTGAGTACTGAACCAATGCTCCCTTTAATTTTTTTTTCCAGGTGCGCGTCCCATTCCAAATACCGTGTATGCATGTTTTTCCCCATTTAAAAGCTGTGAACCGGCTTCGCGGGAGGTCCAGAGTATCGCGTAGCTTAAAGGGAGCAATGTACTGAACCATACAGACCAGGGGGTCCCCTCCATAAACTCCAGCTCAGCCAAAGCCCTGCTGCCCATATCCTGATTTCACCAAGTCCCGCTCAACCATCACCCGCTGTGCTCGCTGACCTACATTGACTCCCGGTCCAGCAATTCCTCGATTTAAAATTCTCATCCTTGTCTTCAAATCTCTCCATGGCCTTGCCCGACCCTATCTCTGCAACCTCCTCCAGCCCCACAACCCTCCGAGATCACAGCGCTCCTCCAATTCTGGTAACTTGCGCAGTCCCGATTTTCATCGCTCCACCATTGGTGGCCGTGCCTTCAAGCTGCCTGGGTCCCAAGCTCTGGAATTCCCTCCCTAAACCTCTCCGCTTTTCTCCCTCTCCTTTTAAGATGCTCCTTAAAACCTACCCCTGACCTAATACCACCTCAGGTGGCGCGGTGTCAAATTTTGTCTGATAACGCCCCTGTGAAGCGCCTTGGGAAGTTTTACTATGTTAAGTACAAGTTGTTCTTGGCATTGCTGAACTCAATCAAAATGGTGAATGAGCCACGATTCCTTCTGTGGTTCTCTGCCTAATGACTCCTGTTGGATGTTATATATGTGAGGGCAGAATTGGATTCCGCTGTGATAATCCTCTTTCCCCACTACCCCATCACCCCCCTCCCCCACCACCACCACCAACCGTAGTTCAGTAGCCTGTTGAAACTCACTGTCAAGGTTCAAATTGAAGAATGGCTAGTTGGGTGAGTACTGGAGGGTGAGCGCAGTAAGGAGTCACGTCATCGGGAGAGGAGGAGGACATTTTTGTAACTGGCGCAGAGTAAAATAGTAGCCTAATAGAAAATTAAAGGAACTGAGAATATCTGATAGCGCAGTGCCATTTCTTCACCTCATTCGATACTTGGTTCAAACATTATACAGACAAACTGCAGCTAGTTTCACTTCCAGAAATGTCTGCTCAATGTCTGGTGGTACAAGATGATAAGTCCCAAAGTTGGCTCACATTTGCATCTGCCTGACTTGCTTGCCCCTTCCACTTCCCTCCCTTCCTCTTTCATGCTGTCAATCAGGGGTGTTAATACGACACTGGAGCTCGAGTGGTGGGATGGGCGGGGGTGGGGGTTAGAGACACCTGGTCGAGCTGAGTCCTGTGTTGAAACTGATAATTACATGGAATGTGCAGCACAGAAACACACCGGCGTTTAGGTTTCACACAAGCCTCCTCCCACCCCTCTTCACCTAACCTTATCAGCATAACTTTCTCTTCCTTTTCCCTAGCTTCCTAAGAAGAAAAGAAATAGGAGCAGGAGTATGCCATTCGGCCCCTCGAGCCGAATGGCGTATTCTTAGCTTCAATAAGGTCATGGCTGATTTGGTCTTGGCCTCAACTCCACTTTCCTGCCTGTTCCCCATAACCCTTGAGTCCCCTGTAGTTCAAAAATCCGTCTATCTCTGCCTTGAATACATTTAATGACTCACCTTCCACAGCTCTCTGGGGTAGAGAATTCCAAAGATTCATGATCCTCTGAGAGAAGAAATTCCTCCTCATCTTTATCTTAAATGGGTGACCTCTTATTCTGAAACTATGCCCCTTAGTTCGAGATTCCCCCACGAGGGGAAACATCCTCTCAGCATCTACCCTGTCAAGTCCCCTCAGAATCTTATGTCTCAATAAGATCACCTCTCATTCTTCTAAACTCCAATGAGTATTGGCCCAACCTGCTCATAAGACAACCCTTTCATCTCAGAAATCAACCTAGTGAACCTTCTCTGAACTGCCTCCAATGCAAGAATATTCCTCCTTAAATAAGGAGAGCAAAACTGTATGCAGTACTCCAGGTGTGGCTTTACCAATACCCTGTACAGTTGTAGCAGGACTTCTCTGCTTTTATACTCTATCCCCCTTGCAATGAAGACCAACATTCCATTTGCCTTCCTAATTACTTGCTGTACCTGCACGCTAACTTCTCAATGTATCTATGCTATTCGCCTCAACCTCGTCATGAGGTCCACGTCCTAAGCGCTCTCTGGGTAAATAAGTTGCTCTTGTATTTCTTAATGGATTTATTAGTGACTATCTTATATTTTTGGCCCTTAATTTTGTTCTCCCCCCACAAATGGAAACATCTTCTCCATGTCTACCCTATCGAACCCTTTCATAATCTTAATGGCCTCGATCAGGTCACCCTTCTCTTCTTCAATTTTTCCTGATGGGTGTAACCTCTCGGTTCTGGTTAGAACCAGAACGTAAAAGGTATCCTCTGAGAGAGAACAGCGAAGACTATCCAGCTGCACAGTGTGATCCTAAACAGAGTGCTAAGGTTGGGAATTTGGGGAGAGTGGGAATTCAGAGCAGAGGAAGAGGGAGGAGAGAGTGAAAGGAGCAGCTGGAGATAAAGGGTGCAAAATATGTGACGGCACAAGGGAAGGAGCTGAAAAGGAAAAAAAACAGTGGTGCGTAGTTGGTGATTTTATTTTAAGTCTTGAGTTCATTTCTAGTCTATTAAATCGAGGCATGGCAGAGAACCTCCGTTCCCATGGAATGTACATCTTGTGCCATGTGGGAACTCCAGGTCGTTTCCCGTGTCCTGGACAACCACATGTGCAGGAAGTGTCATCAGCTGGAGGAGCTCGAGCTCTGGGTTTTGGAGCTTGAGCAGCAGCTGGTGTCGCTGCGATGTATCCGTGAGGCTGAGAGCTACGTGGACAGCACGTTCCAGGAGGTGATCACCCCGCAGGGTACGAGTGTGCAGGCAGAGAGGAAATGGATGAAATAGATAGACTAGGAGGATCAGGCAGGTGGTACAGGAGTGCCCTGAGTGCATCTCACACTCTAACTTGTGCTGAGGGCAATGGTTCCTCTGAAGAGTACAGCCAGAGCCAAATCAACAGCACCATGGGTGGCTCAGCTATACAGAGGGGAGAAGGAAGATCAGGGAAGCAATAGTGATCGGAGATTCAATAGTTAGGGGAATGGACAGCGTTTCTGCAGCCGCACACGTGATTCCAGGATGGTATGTTGCCTCCCTGGTGCCAGGGTCAAGGATGTCACTGAGCGGCTGCAGGGCATTCTGGGGGAAGAGGGGGAACAGCCAGAGGTCGTAGTGCATATCAGTATCAATGACATAGGTAGAAAGAGGGATGAGGTCCTGCAAGCTGATTTTAAGGAGCTAGGAAAGAGATTAAAAAGCAGGACTTCAAAGGTAGTGATCTCTGGATTACTCCCAGTGTCACGAGCTAGTGAATACAGAAATAGGAGGATAGAGCAGATGAATGGATGGTTGGAGAGATGGTGCAGGAGGGAGGGGTTTAGATTCCTGGGATATTGGGGCAGGTCAGACATGTTGCACCTGAACAGTGCCAGGACCAATATCCTCACCGGGGGCGGTGGGGGGGTTTGCTAGAGCTATTGGGGAGGGTTTAAACTAATTTGGCTGGGGAATGGGCACCAGGATGTAGCATTAGAAAGAAGAAACAAGGTGCACAAAGGATGGAGAGAGACAGCTCGCCTAGAGTAAGAAATAGTATAGTATTAGGTGAGGTCAGACTATGAGTCAATAATCTTAGACCAAGAGTGGCTAAAGTAAATGGTGCCCCCCAAGAGGATGAGACTGGGGAATTAATAATGGGGAACAAGGAAATGGCAGAGACTTTGAACAAACATTTTGTATCGTTCTTCACAGTAGAAGACACTCCTAATAGTGGATAATCAAAGGACTTGAGGGAGGGAGGAAAGAACTAAATAGAATCACTATCACTAAAGAAGTAGTATGCAGAAAATAATGAGACTAAAAGTGGACAAGTCCCATGGACTAGATAGCTTGCATCCTAGGGTCCTAAAAGAAGTGGCTGCAGCAATAGTGGATGCATTGGTTGTAATCTACAAAAATTCCATGGATTCTGGGGCGATTCCAGCAGATTGGAAAACTGCAAATGTGAGGCCCGTATTTAAAAAAAGGAGGCAGACAGAAAGCAGGAAACTATAGACCAGTTAGCCTAACATCTGTTGTTGGGAAAATGCTGGAGTCCATTATTAAGGACATTTGGAAAAGTATAATTCAATCAAACAGAGTCAACATGGTTTTATGAAAGAGAAATCGTGTTTGACAAATTTGCTGGAGTTCTTTGAGGATGTACCGAGCAGGGTGGATAAGGGGGAGCTAGTGGATGGAGTGTATTTGGATTTCCAGAAGGCATTCGATAAGGTGTCACATTATAGGTTACTGCCCAAGATAAAAGCTCATGAGGTTGGGGTTAATATATTAGCATGGGTAGAGGATTGGCTAACTAACAGAAAACAGAGAGTTGGGATAAATGGGTCATTTTCCGGTTGGAAAACAGTAACTAGTGGGGTGCTGCAGGGATCTGTGCTTGGGCCTCAACTATTTACAATATAGATTGATGACTTGGATGAAGGGAGCAAGTGTAATGTAGCCAAGTTTGTTGATGATACAAAGATGGACGGGAAAGCAAATTGTAAGGAAGACACACAAAATCTGCAAAGGGATATAGACAGGCTAAGTGAATGGGAAAAAAATTGACAGATGGAATACAATGTGGGAAAATGTGAGGTTATCCACTTTGGCAGAAAAAATAGAAAAGCACATTATAATTTAAATGGAGAAAAATTGCCAAGTGCTGCAGTACAGAGGGACCTGGGGTCCTTGTGCATGAAACACAAAAAGTTAGTATGCAGGTACACCAAGTAATCAGGAAGGCAAATGGAATGTTGGCCTTTATTGCAAGAGGGATAGAGTATAAAAGCAGAGAAGTCCTGCTACAACTGTACAGGATATTGGTGAGGTCACACCTAGAGTACTGTGTACAGTTTTGGTCTCCATATTTAAGGAAGAATACACTTGCATTGGAGGCTGTTCAGAGAAGGTTCACCGGTTGATTCCGGAGATCAGGGGGTTGATTTATGAAGATAGGTTGGACCTGTACTCATTGGAGTTCAGAAGAATGAGAGGTGATCTTATCGAAACATATAAGATAATGAGGGGGCTCTACAAGGTGGATGCAGAGAGGATATTTCCACTCATGAGGGAAACTAAAACTAGGGGGCATAGTCTCAGAATAAGGGGCCGCCCATTTAAAACTGAGATGAGGAGGAATTTCTTCTCTGTGGGTTTTAAATCTGTGGAATTCTCTATCCCAGAAAGTTGTGGAGGCTGGGTCATTGAATATATTTAAAGCGGAGATAGGCAGATTTTTGAGCGATAAGGGAATAAAGGATTATGGGGATCGGGCAAGGAAGTGGAGCTGAGTTCATGATCTGATCAGCCATGATCTTATTAAAAAAACAGAGCAGGCTCGAGGGGCCAAATGGCCTAATCCTGCTCCATTTCTTATGTAAAGGGAAAAGAGGGGCAAGAATTTCTGGTAGGTTCAGGAGAACTATTGATCAGTACGCTCTGGCCCAACGTGAAGGAGGCATTGCTGGATCTGATTCTGGGGAATAAGGTGGAGCAAGTATCAGTCGAGGAACATTTAGGGAACAGTGATCATAGTATCATGAGGTTTAGATTAGCTGTGGAAAAGAACAAGCGGCAACCTGGAGTAAAAATACTTAATTGGAGGAGGGCCGATTTTTGTGGGTTGAGAATATATCTGGCCCGGGTAAATTTCAATCAAAGATTGGCAGACCAAACTGTAATCGAACAATGGGCTGCCTTTAAAGAGGAAATGGTTCGGGTACAATTGAGGCACATTCCCACGAGGGGGAAAGGTAGGGCAACCAAAGCCAGAATTCCATGGATGATGAAAGAGATAGAGAGTAAGATGAAGCAGAAAAAGGGGATGTATGACAAATGTCAGATTGAGGATCAAAGTGAGAACCAGGCTGAATTCAGAGAGGAGTGAAAATGGGAATAAATGGGGAATAAAGTGAGTATGAAAATAGACTGGCAGCGAACATAGGAATTCAAAAGTGTACTATAGGCCCATAAATATTAAGTGGGTACTAAGAGGAGGGGTGGGGCCAATTAGGTACCAAAATGGAGACCGACACATTGAGGCAGAGGGAATGGCTGAGGGACTAAATGAGTACTTTGCATCTGTCTTCACCCAGGTAGAAGTTGCTGCCAAAGTCAGTGAAAGAGGAGGTAGTGGAGATACGATGGGACAGAACTTGATAAAGAGGAAGTACTATAAAGGCTGGCTGTACTTAAAATAGATAAGTCACCAGGACTGGGTGGGATGCATGCTAAGATGCTGAGGGAGGTAAGGGTGGAAATTGCAGAGGTACTGGCCATAATCTTCCAATCCTCCTTGGATACGGGGCTGGTGCTAGAGGACTGGAGAATTGCAAATTGACCATTGTTCAAAAAAGGGTGCAAGGATAAACCCAGCAACTACAGACCATTCAGTTTAACCTCGATGTGGGGAAGTTTTTAGAAATTATAATCAGGGTCAAAAATTAACAGTCACTTGGACAAGTGTGGATTAATTAAGGAAAGCCAGCACAGATTTGTTAAAGGCAAATCGTGTTTAACCAACTTGACCGAGTTTTTTTGATGAGGGAACAGAGAGGGTTGATGAGGGCAATGCGGTTGATGTGGTGTACATGGATTTCCAAAAGGCGTTTGATAAAGTGCCACATAATAGGCTTGGCAGCAAAGTTGAAGCCCATGGATACATAATTAGCTCAGTGACAGCAAACAGGTGAACGGTTGTTTTTGGGACTGGAGGGTGGTATATTATAATCCCCTGGGGTCGGTACTAGGACCACTGCTTTTCTTGATGTAAATGATTTGGACTTGGGTGTACAGGATGCAATCTCATAATTTGCAGATGATATAAAACTTGGAAATACAGTGAACAGTGGGAAGGACAGTGACAGACTTCAAGAGGACATAGACAGGCTGGTGGAATGGGTGGACACGTGGCAGATGAAATTTAAGGCAGAAAAGTGCCTTATACATTTTGGTATGAAGAATGAAGAGAGGCAATATAAACTAAAGGGTACAATCCTAAAGGGGGTGTATAAACAGAGACCTGGGGTATATATGAATAAATCGTTGAAGGTGACCGGGCAGGTTGAGAAAACGGTTAAAAAAGCATACGGGACATTGGGCTTCATAAATAGAGGCATAGAGAACAAAAGCAAGGAAGTTATGATGTAGCTTTATAAAACACTGGTTCGGCTTCAGCTCAATTCTGGGCGCCACACTTTAGGAAGGATATGAAGGTCTTGGAGTGGGAGCAAAAAAGATTTACAAGAATGATTCCAGGAATGACGGTCCTCAAGCTGGGGTTGTTTTCCTTTGAGCAGAGAAGGTTGAGAAGAGGTGTTCAAAATCATGAGGGGTCTATACAGAGCAGAGAGAAACTGTTCCCATTGGTGAAGGGTCAAGAACCAGAGGCAGTGAGTGGGAGAAGAACCAAAGGCGACACGAGGAAAAATATTTTTACGCAGCGAGTGGTTAGGATCTGGAATGCACTGCCTGAAAGGGTGATGGAGGCAGAGTCAATCGTGGCTTTCAAAAGGGAATTGGATAAGTACCTGAAGGAAAATAATTTGTAGGGCTACGGGGAAAGGGTGGGGGACGAGCTTGAGGTGCTCTTCCAGGAAGCTGGCACAGGCTGAATGATCTCCTCCTAAGATGTAACCATTCTATGATTCTATGCGCCTAACTGGAGAACAGCAGGAGAGACTTCCTAAAAAATGTCCTAGCTTCGGAACATTGGAACGGTAGTAGGCCATACAGCCCCTCGAGCCTGTTCTGCCATTCAGTTCGATCATGGCTGATCTGTATTGTAACTCCATAACTAAAAAACCAACTGTCCCGATTAAACCAATACTGCCGTGAGATTCTCCCTGGTTACTAACTTGTGTAAGTTTGTAATCGAATGAGCATTAAATACATGAAGGAAAATTGATCTGCGTCTCTTCCTCCGACATCACAACAGTGACCACACTTCAAAAGTACCTAATTGGCTATAAAGCACTTTGGGACATCCTGAGGCCATGAAAGACTGTTATAGAGATTCAAGTTACTTTTTTTTTAATCTCCCCTTGTTTTCTGAATTCCCCTTTTTTTCTGACCCTTTGCGGAGAACTGGTCCGTACTGAGTTAATATTGGTGAAGTAACATCCTACTGCAGTAACCGGTTTAGAGATGTTACAAATCATGTGATTTCTCTTCAATCTAAAGAATGACTCCTGTGGGTATTTTCATGACTTCTGTGGGTATTTTGCCAGCCTGACCTAGCATGTACTCAAGGATGGCATCCTGTCGGTGATGAGGGAGGGTTTTAGGTTATGGTAAGCAAATTCTAAGAAGGTTTCTCTTCTCGCCCACTCACATTTACTGGGCAGGTTAGGCAGCACTGATTCAGAGTTAGTCATGTATTAAGGAGATGGCATAGAAGGAGGCTGTTATGTTTATTGTGCCTGTGCCAGCTCTTTAAAAGAGCGATCCAATTAATTCCACGCTCCCTGCTCTTTTCCCGACAGCCCTGCAATTTTTTTCCCCTTCAAGTACTTATCCAATTCTCTTTTTTGAAAAGTTACCAATGTGGAATCATAGAATCTTACAGCACAGAATAAGGCCATTCAGCCCATCGTGCCTGTACCAGCTCTTTAAAAGACTTATCCAATTCCAATCCCAAGCTCTTCCCCCAGAGCCCTGTAATTTACCATCAGATTTCCCCAATCTGTTTTGGTTTGTTCATCATGGCCTTGGGAGATAGAAACATAGAAAATTGGTGCAGGAGTAGGCCATTCGGTCCTTCAAGCCTGCACCACCATTCAATATGATCACAGCTGATCATGCAACTTCAGTACCCCATTCCTACTTTCCCTCCATATCCCTTGACCCCTTTAGCCGTAAGGGCCAAATCTAATTCCCTTTTAAATATATCTAACGAACTGGCCTCAATAACTTTCTGTGGTAAAGAATTTCACAGGTTCACAATTCTGAGTGAAGAAGTTTCTCATTTCAGTCCTAAATGGCTTACCCCTTATCCTGAGACTGGGACCCCAGTTCTGGACTTCCCCAACATTGGGAACATTCTTCCTGCATCTAACCTGTCCAATCCCATCAGAGTTTTATATGTTTCTATGAGATCTCCCCTCATTCTTCTAAATTCCAGTGAATATAAGCCTAGTCGATCCAATCTTTCTTCATATCTCAGTCCTGCCATCCCGGGAATCAGTCTGGTGAACCTTTGCTGCACTCCCTCAATAGCAAGAATGTCCTTCCTCAGATTAGGAGACCAAAACTGTACACAATATTCAAGGTGTGGCCTCACCAACTGCAGTAAGATCTCCCTGCTCCTATACTCAAATCCCCTCGCTATGAAGGCCAATATGCCTTTTGCCGCCTTCACCGCCTGCTGAACCTGCATGGCAACTTTCAATAACTGATGTACCATGACACCCAGGTCTCGTTGCACCTCCCCTTCTGTCACCATTCAGATAATATTCTGCCTTCCTGTTTTTGCCACCAAAGTGGATAACCTCACATTTATCCACATTATACTGCATCTGCCATGCATTTGCCCACTCACCTAACCTGTCCAAGTCCCCCTGCTAGCCTCTTAGCATCCTCCTCGCAGCTCTCACTGCCACCCAGCTTAGTGTCATCTGCAAACTTGGAGATATTACATTCAATTCCTTCATCTAAATCATTAATGTATATTGTAAATAGCTGGGGTCCCAACACTGAACCTTGCGGTACCCCACTAGTCACTGCCTGCCATTCTGAAAAGGACCCGTTTATTCCTACTCTGCTTCCTGTTATTGAATCTGCTTCCAATACTCTTTCAGACAGTGCATTCCACATCATCATAATTGGCTGCATAAAAAAAAAATCATCTCATTTAATTCTTTTATCTTCTCAGGAGAATCTTGTCTGGCTGCAAATCAGGGGCAGGTTATTTCCATCAGCTTTTGGGTCAGTAAAGCCCAGCCAATGGCAGATGTAGCTGCGCTGGTAAGAAAGAAAGATTTACATTTATATAGTGCCTTTCATGATCACTGGACATACCAAAGCGGTTTACAGCCAATGAAGTACTTTTGAAGTGCAGTCACTGTTGTAATGTAGGAGAAGCAGTAGGCAATTTGCACAGTCAGCTCCCACAAATAGCAATGTGATAATGTCCCAGATAATCTGCTTTTTGTTATGTTGATTGAGGAATAAATATTGGCCAGGACACTGGGGATAACTCTTTTGTTCTTCGAAATAGTGCCATGGGCTCTTTTACGTCCACCTGAGAGAGCAGACATGGTTTAACGTCTCATCCGAAAAATGGCTCCTCCGACAGTGCAGCACTCCCTTGTCAGGCTAGATTTTTGTGCTCAAGTCTCTGGAGTGGGACTTGGACCCACAACCTTCTGACTCGGAGGTGAGAGTGCTGCCCACTGAGCCACGGCTGCCATGGTAAATATAATCGGCCTGGCCTTTGTTGTTGCAGTGGCATCAGAGACCCGGATGTTTTGGGGGGGATCATCGCGTCTCTGAAAGTAAAAGCCCAAAGCTGGATTTCCTGGTTTGTAGCAATGAGAATCGTTGGACTCGGGCACCAAAGGGTGTTCCTTAGACTTGGCAACACTGGATAAAAATAAACAGGAAATGAGAAAGTTGCAATTATTTAGGCCACTGCTGAAGTACTGCGAACAGTTCTGGTCACCACATTACAGGAAAAATGTGATTGCACTAGAGCGGGTACAGAGGAGGTTTATGAGGATGTTGCCAGAATTGGAGAACTTTAGCTATGAGGGAAGATTGGATAGGCTGGGTTGTTTTCTTTGAAAAGAGGAGGCTGAATGAAGATTTAATTGAGGTGTACAAAATTATGAAGGGCCTATTTAGAGAGTTCAATAACCAGGGGGCAAAGATTGAATGTAATTGATAGACAGGAGTTGAGGAGAAATCTTTTTACCCAGAGGGTGATGGGGGTCTGGAACTCACTGCCTGGATAGGTAGTCGAGGCAGAAACCATCATTGCATTTAAAAAAGTCCTTGGATATGCACTTGAAGTGCTGCAATCTACAGCACTTGGACCACGGACCAAGGACTGGAAAGTGAGATAGGGCGGGATTTCTCTTTTGCCCGCAAAAACAAGATTGGCTAAAAGGCCTCTCTCTCTACCGTAAATTTCTATGATACTGTGATGTAACGCCTTTCACAACCTCGATGTCCCAAAGTGCTTCACAGTCAATGAAGTATTTGCAAAGTGTGCTCACTGTTGTAATGTAGGAAACGCGGCAGCCAATTTGACCACAAACAACAACATGAAACTGATCAGATAATCTTTTCTATTAGTGGCGCTGGTTGAGGGTTAAATATTGGCCAGGACACGGGAGAACTCCCCTGCTCTTCACAGGGTCTTTCGCTAAAAATGTGGGTATTGCTGGCAAGGCCAGTGTTTGTTGCCCATCCCTAGTTGTCCTGAGAAGGTGGTAACCGAGTGGCTTGCTGGGCGGGCCACTTCAGAGGGCAGTTAAGAGTCAACCATATTGGTGTGGGACTGGAATCACATAGACCCAGACTGGGTAAGGACGGCAGGTTTCCATCCCTAAAAGGACATTAATGAACCAATTGGGTTTTTACAACAATCCAACGGCTTTACGGTCATTTTTACTGATACCCTGTACTAGCTTTTTATTTATTTTTTTTTAAATTACCAGTTTTTTTTTTAACCGAGATCAAATTCTCCAACTGCCTGCGTGGGATTTGAACTCTGGATTGCTCGTCATGTAGCATAACTACTACACTACCTGACATGGAACCATTAGCACTGGCAACGACCCCCCAAGTACTGATATTTGTGGTGGTGGGAGGAATGTTGGTCAGGACACTTTTGGGGGGGGGGGGGGGGGAAGAACTGCCTGCTCCTTGTTAAATCATGTTCTGGGATCTTTCACATCCACTTGACAGGCGCCTTGGTTCACAGGGTCAAAGCTGTGTCTTTATCTGGGCCTTTGTGATTTGTTTGGGAGAGGCTGTTGGACTCTGAGCAAACTGGAAAATCCTATTGATGAAATCAGAAAATTTCCCCCTTCCTAAAAAAAAAAAGAACAATTAAAGTCCAATACAGCACTACCAGAAAAACCAGCGAGGAATGTCAGTAAAAGTGACTCAGTGAAGGGCAAATTAACTGAAAATCTGCCAGTAAAGCTGAGCTCAGCCCAAGGCTAATCAACTGATTACGTAAGTCTTTGACAGCATAGCAGACAACAATCAGTACAGAGTTTCCTTCTTAACTGAGAATGGAATTGTGACTACCTCCCATATCTGAATTCGCACCGAGTCCACTTTGCCTGTCACTCCCTGTGCTCACTGACCTACATTGGCTATGCCTCGATTCGAACATTCTAATCCTTGTGTTCAAATCGCTCCGTGGCCTCGCCACTCCCCATCTCTCTCATCTCCTCCAGCCCTATGATCCTCCAATCTCCGCGCTCCTTCAATTCCAGCCTCTTTAGCACCCCTGATTTCTATCGCCTCACCCTTGGTGTGGCCGTGCCTTCAGCTGCCTGGGTCCTAAGCTCTGGAATTCCCTGCCTAAACACCTCTACCTCACTCACTTTCTATAAGAATCTTCTTAAGAACCGACCTCTTTTACCTGTCCTAATATCTCATGTGGTTAGGTGTCACATTTTTTTCTGATTTTCCTGTGAAGCGCCTTGGGAAGTTTTTACTACATTAAGGGCGCTATATAAATGAAAGTTGTTACTGTTCTTTAATCTCAGAATGTTGCAGTTTCCATTTACAACGCCCAGTCCTTCCTTCTGCAGAAGAGGCTCCCTCTAACTCCCTCACCAATGATCTCTCCTCACCTGAAGGATAATTGACTCCGCCCTCTCGTACCTCGCCCATGTTCTTGTCCTCAGTGGGTAGTGAGCATTGGCAGGGCAGCCGATCACAGGGCGGGCAGGATTATCGCAGTCAAGCCCAGCGCTACTTTCATCCGAGGTTCACCAATGCATTTCCCAGAAGGAGTCACTGCTTAGCGATGAGGAGCAGGAACCTTCCCCAAACTCGGACCAATTCTTTGAGATCAGCCATCTCACGACAGGCCAGGGATTAAACATGGACCTCCGGACTAGCTCACCGCACGATCTTAGTGAACCAATGGGGGAAAGCTTCCCCTCCCCTGCCCAAACCTTTTACCTTCATAAACAAATTTTATAGAATGGATCCAGGAATGAGGGGTTTCAGTTACATGGAGAGACTGGAGAAGCTGGAGTTAGAAACATAGAAACATAGAAAATAGGTGCAGGAGTAGGCCATTCGGCCCTTCTAGCCTGCACCGCCATTCAATGAGTTCATGGCTGAACATGCAACTTCAGTACCCCATTCCTGCTTTCTCACCATACCCCTTGATTCCCCTAGTAGTAAGGACTTCATCTAACTCCTTTTTGAATATATTTAGTGAATTGGCCTCAACAACTTTCTGTGGTAGAGAATTCCACAGGTTCACCACTCTCTGGGTGAAGAAATTCCTCCTCATCTCAGTCCTAAATGGCTTCCCCCTTATCCTTAGACTGTGTCCCCTGGTTCTGGACTTCCCCAACATTGGGAACATTCTTCCTGCATCTAACCTGTCTAACCCCGTCAGAATTTTAAACGTTTCTATGAGGTCCCCTCTCATTCTTCTGAACTCCAGTGAATACAAGCCCAGTTGATCCAGTCTTTCTTGATAGGAGTTGCTCTCCTTAGAGCTGAGAAGGTTAAGAGGAGATTTAATAGAGGCGTTCAAAGCCCCATCGTCATCATAGGCAGTCCCTCGGAATCGAGGAAGACTTGCTTCCACTCTTATCATGAGTTCTTAGGTGGCTATACAGTCCAATACGAGAACCACAGTCTCTGTCACAGGTGGGACAGACAGTGGTTGAGGGAAAGGGTGGGCAGGGAGCCTGGTTTGCCGCACGCTCCTTCCGCTGCCTGTGCTTGATTTCTGCATGCTCTCGGCGACGAGACTTGAGGAGTTCAGTGCCCTCCCGGATGCACTTCCTCCACTTAGGGCGGTCTATGGCCAGGGACTTCCAGGTGTCGGTGGGGATGTCGCACTTTATCAAGGAGGCTTTGAGGGTGTCCTGGTAACGTTTCCTCTGCCCGCCTTTGGTTCGTTTGTTGTGGACGAGTTCCGAGTAGAGCGCTTGCTTTGGGAGTCTCGTGTCTGGCATGCGGACTATGTGGCCTGTCCAGTGGAGCTGATCGAGCGTGGTCAGTGCTTCAATGCTGGAGATGTTGGCCTGGGCGAGGACGCCAACGTTGGTGCGTCATGAAGTGTTTGGATAGAGTAAATAAGGAGAAACGGTTTCCAGTGGCAGTAGGGTTGGTAACCAGAGGGCACAGATTTAATGTAACAGGCAAGAAAAGCAGAGATGTGGGGAGAATTTTTTTTATTACGCAGTGAGTTATGATCTGGAATGTGCTGCCTGAAAGGGAGGTGGAAGCAGAGGAAATTGGATAAATTCTTGAAAGGGAAAAATCTGTAGAGCGATGTGGCAAGATCAATGGACAGTGGGACTAATTGGCTAGCTCTTTCAAAGAGCTGGCACAGGCACGATGGGGCAAATGGCTGTGAGATTCTGTGAACTTTGCAAAAATATCATTTGTTTTGTTTTAATATATATAATGGAAGTGTGAACCAGTCTTGTCATGAGCCTGTTGATGGGCGACCTGGTTTTCGAGAGGAAGAAGTTCACCATGTGGCTACGTGTAGCTCATTCCTCGGAGTTGTGTAGGCGTAGGAAACGCTGTGACTCATCTGAAACAAAGAGAAAAGAATAGAGCGTGTCTCCTTATTTGAAAAATAAATAGTACTTCGAGTTTCTTCAAATGCAGTTTGATTAAGTAAGTGTGGTTTCACCTCCAATACTTCATTTTTAATTGAGAAAGGCTAGAATGCTAGTGCAGAATGTTACCATGGCCACGCCAGTGGCGGGAGAGATGAGGTGAATCAAGAAGTAGTAGGTTAGGCAGGACTGAAAGGGATGGATAGAGGGACAGAGCAAATACATAGAAACATAGAAATCTACAGGGCAGAAGGAGGCCATTTTGGAGGCAACCTGCCCAGGACGCTGGGACATCCTGGCCTATGGTGGGACTATGATGATCGTCAAATATCTGCCAGCCATTTTTCAGAAGGCTCTTTCCAGGAGAGATGAGCCTATACCAGGGTTGAGGGACTTCAAACATACTGGAAAAGCTGCGATTGCTCTCCCGAGAGAAGAGAAGGTTGACGTGAGATTTAACAAGAACCACAAATAGCACCTTCAATGTAGTAAAGCGTTTCACAGGTGCATTATCAAACAAAATGTGACATTGAGCCATGTTCCAGACCTTAGAACATCAGAACATAAGAATTAATTGGAGGCCATATGACCCCTCGAGTCTGCAATAAGATCATGGGTGATCTGCAACCTCACTTTCCCGCCTGATTTCCATATCCTTTGATTCCGCTCAAGTCGAAAAATCTGTCTATCTTAGCCCTCTGGGGCAGAGAATTCCAAAGGTACACAACCCTCTGAGTGAAAAAATTCCTCCTCATCTCACCTTAAATGGCCGAACCCTTATCTTGAGACTATGCCCCCTAGTTCTAGACTTTCAAGCCAGGGGAAACAACCTCTTAGCATCTACCCTGTCAATTCCCCTCAGAGTCTTATGTTTCAGATCACTTCTCATTTTCCTAAACTCCATCAGCTGTGGTCTCCCTAAAACTCTGTACACTTGTACCAAGACTACTGTCATGGATGTATGCTTGGGGTTACTAGCCACCAGGTGACATCACTGTCGGAGGTCATTGGGCTGTACGCACGTGTGTGGGGCCCAGGTATAAAAGGCAGGCCATCTTGTAATGTAATCACTTTTGGGCCCTCAAAGCAGAGCCAGGTTTGTACCTGTGTTAGTTTACAGTATTCAGGTCTATCGAGTTCTTACATACACAACATTTGGCGACGAGGTAACTTAAGAACCTTTGCATGCAAAAATGAGCACAATTGGAGTTCTGGAGAGATTCGTAGAGGGAGAGGACTGGGCAGATTTTGTAGCTCGCCTGGACCAGTACTTCATGGCCAACAAAATGGAGGAACCCACTGAAGCAGTTCGGCGCAGGGGCAGTCTTCCTCGCGGTTTGCAGTCCGAAAATCTATGGATTCCTAAAGAATCTTCTCTCGCCTGCAAGTCCAATGGACAAGGACTATGAGGAATTGTGTGCTCTGGTACATGACCATCTCGAACCAGAAGAAGGCATCATCATCTCACAATAACGATTCTACCCACATGTTCGTTCTGAGGGCCAGGATGTGTTGGAATTCAGTGCCGACCCAAGACGCCGAGCTGGACCGTGTAAGTTCAAAAACACATTGGGAGACATGCTGCGGGACTTCTTTGTAATCGGCATCAAACACGAGGTGATCCTGGGTAAGCTACTGGTGGCGGAGACGCTGGATTTGAGCAATCACGAGGGACCAACTAGAGGGCTGGCCATCCTAAACTGGGTGATGTGTAATGAGAAAGAACTCATTAGCAATCTTGTTGTGCGAGGCCCCTTGGGGAAGAGTGACCATAATATGGTAGAATTCTTCATTAAGATGGAGAGTGACACAGTTAATTCAGAGACTAGGGTCTTGAACTTAAGGCGTCGGCAAGAGGCGGGAGCAGTGTCGGGAGGCCTATAAAGGCCCAGCGTGGTGAGTCGGAGAGGCGCAAGTCAGCGAGAGGCGGGAGCAGTCGGGAGGCCGACAAGACGCCAGCGTGGTGAGTCGGAGAGGCCCAGCTTGTACAGCTCCAGCCGGGAGAAAAAGCAAAAAAGAAGACAGAAAGAAATCACAGGGTGACGTCACAGCCAAAGGGGTAAGTGATTGGCTGGTGATTGGTGAGTAGCTTTTCTTTTTATTTTTTATATCAGCAAGTAACCTGTTAACAGTGTTGTCGCCAAATTAAGTGTATCTAAGGGTTAAGTCATGGCAGGACAGCTCGGTCACGTGATATGCTCCTCCTGTACCATGTGGGAACTCGGGGACACTTCTGATGTCCCTGACGACTACGTGCGCGGGAAGTGTATCCGCCTCCAGCTCCTGACTGACTGCGTTGTGGAATTGGAGCTGAGGGTGGATTCACTCGGGAGCATCCACAATGTTGAGAATGACGTGAGTAGCACATGTAGCGAGTTGGTCTTACCGCAGGTAAAGAGTCCACAGCCAGATAGGGAATGGAAGACCAGCAGGAAGAGCAGTGCAAGGAAGGTAGTGCAGGGGTCCCCTGCGGTCATCCCCTTGCAAAACAGATACACCGCTTTGAGTACTGTTGAGGGGGATGACTCATCAGTGGAGGGCAGCAGCAGCCAAGTTCATGGCACCGTGGCTAGCTCTGCTGCACAGGAGGGCAGGAAAAAGAGTGGGAGAGCAATAGTGATAGGGGATTCAATTGTAAGGGGAATAGATAAGCGTTTCTGCGGCCGCAACCGAGACTCCAGGATGGTATGTTGCCTCCCTGGTGCAAGGGTCAAGGATGTCTCGGAGCGGGTGCAGGACATTCTGAAAAGGGAGGGCGACAGCCAGTTGTCATGGTGCACATTGGTACAAACGATATCGGTTTTAAAAAAGGGATGAGGTCCTACAAGACGAATTTAAGGAGCTAGGAGCTAAATTTAAAAAGTAGGACCTCAAAAGCAGTAATCTCGGGATTGCTACCACTGCCACGTGCTAGTCAGAGTAGGAATCGCAGGATAGCTCAGATGAATACGTGGCTTGAGCAGTGGTACAGCAGGGAGGGATTCAAATTCCTGGGGCATTGGAACCAGTTCTGGGGGAGGTGGGACCAGTACAAACCGGACGGTCTGCACCTGGGCAGGACCAGAACCAATGTCCTAGGGGGAGTGTTTGCTAGTGCTGTTGGGGAGGAGTTAAACTAATATGGCAGGGGGATGGGAACCAATGCAGGGAGACAGAGGGAAACAAAATGGAGACAGAAGCAAAAGATACAAAGGAGATGAGTAAAAGTGGAGGGCAGAGAAACCCAAGGCAAAAACAAAAAGGGCCACTGTACAGCAAAATTCTAAAGGGTCAAAGTGTAATAAAAAGGCAAGCCTGAAAGCTCGGTGCCTCAATGCGAGGAGTATTCGGAACCCAGGAGAGGGCTCTGAGCTAGTTAGAGTGGGTGAACAGGACCCCAAGAAAGAAGGCAGGATGCAACAGAGCAGAGTAGCACTGGGGTAAGTGTAAACGACAAGGTGATAGGAAGGGACAATATGTATGAATATAAAGGGGCTGCAGGAGGGGTCAGAACTACAAATTATGGTTTAATAACTAGTATTAACACACTCTACCTAAACACACGCAGCATTCGAAATAAAGTAAATAAGTTGACGATACAAATCATTACAAAATGGATATGATTTGGTGGCCATTACAGAAACGTGGTTGCAGGGTGGCCAAGACTGGGAATTAAACATACAGACAATTCGGAAAGATAGACAAGAAGGGAAAGGAGGTGGGGTAGCTCTGTTAATAAAGGATGATATCAGAGCAGTTGTGAGAGATGATATTGGCTCTAATGAACAAAATGTTGAATCATTGTGGGTGGAGATTAGAGATAGTAAGGGGGAAAAGTCACTGGTGTGCGTAGTTTATAGGCCCCCAAATAATAACTTCATGGTGGGGTGGACAATAAGGGAATAATGGAGGCATGTGAAAAAGGAACGGCAGTAATCATGGGGGATTTTAACCTACATATCGATTGGTCAAATCAAATCGCACAGGGTAGCCTTGAGGAGGAATTCATAGAATGCATACGGGATTGTTTCTTAGAACAGTGTGTTACAGAACCTACAAGGGAGCAAGCTATCCTAGATCTGGTCCTGTGTAATGAGACAGGAATAATAAACGATCTCCTAGTAAAAGATCCTCTCGGAATGAGTGATCACAGTATGGTTGAATTTATAATACAGATTGAGGGTGAGGAAGTAGTGTCTCAAACGAGCGTACAATGCTTAAACAAAGGGGACTACAGTGGGATGAGGGCAGAGTTGGCTAAAGTAGACTGGGAACAAAGACTAAACGGTGGCACAATTGAGGAACAGTGGAGGACTTTTAAGGAGCTCTTTCATAGTGCTCAACAAAAATATATTCCAGTGAAAAAGAAGGGCGGTAAGAGAAGGAATAACCAGCCGTGGATAACCAAGGAAATAAGGGAGAGTATCAAATTAAAAACCAATGCGTATAAGGTGGCCAAGGTTAGTGGGAAACTAGAAGATTGGGAAAATTTTAAACGACAGCAAAGAATGACTGAGAAAGCAATAAAGAAAGGAAAGATAGATTACGAAAGTAAACTTGCACAAAATATAAAAACAGATAGTAAAAGCTTTTACCGATATATAAAACAGAAAAGAGTGACTAAAGTAAATGTTGGTCCCTTAGAAGATGAGAAGGGGGATTTAATAATGGGAAATGTGGAAATGGCTGAGACCTTAAACAATTATTTTGCTTCGGTCTTCACAGTGGAAGACACAAAAACCATGCCAAAAATTGCTGGTCACGAGAATGTGGGAAGGGAGGACCTTGAGATAATCACTACAAGGGGGTAGTGCTGTACAGGCTAATGGGACTCAAGGTAGACAAGTCCCCTGGTCCTAATGAAATGCATCCCAGGGTATTAAAAGAGATGGTGGAAGTTATAGCAGATGCATTCGTTATAATCTACCAAAATTCTCTGGACTCTGGGGAGGTACCAGCGGATTGGAAAGCAGCTAATGTAACACCTCTGTTTAAAAAAGGGGGCAGACAAAAAGCAGGTAACTATAGGCCGTAGTGGGGAAAATGCTTGAAGCTATCATTAAGGAAGAAATAGCGGGACATCTAGATAGGAATAGTGCAATCAAGCAGACGCAACATGGATTCATGAAGGGGAAATCATGTTTAACTAATTTACTGGAATTCTTTGAGGATATAACGAACATGGTGGATAGAGGTGTACCGATGGATGTGGTGTATTTAGATTTCCAAAAGGCATTCGATAAGGTGTCACACAAAAGGTTACTGCAGAAGATAAAGGTATGCGGAGTCAGAGGAAATGTATTAACATGGATCAAGAATTGGCTGGCTAACAGAAAGCAGAGAGTCGGGATAAATGGGTCCTTTTCAGGTTGGAAATCGGTGGTTAGTGGTGTGCCACAGGGATCAGTGCTGGGACCACAACTGTTTACAATATACATAGATGACCTGGAAGAGGGGACAGAGTGTAGAGTAAAAAAATTTGCAGATGACACAAAGATTAGTGGGAAAGCGGGTTGTGTAGAGGACACAGAGAGGCTGCAAAGAGATTTAGATAGGTTAAGCGAATGGGCTAAGGTTTGGCAGATGGAATACAATGTCGGAAAATGTGAGGTCATCCACCTTGGAAAAAAAAACAGTAAAAGGGAATATTATTTGAATGGGGAGAAATTACAACATGCTGCGGTGCAGAGGGACCTGGGGGTCCTTGTGCATGAATCCCAAAAAGTTAGTTTGCAGGTGCAGCAGGTAATCAGGAAGGCGAATGGAATGTTGGCCTTCATTACGAGAGGGATGGAGTACAAAAGCAGGGAGGTCCTGCTGCCACTGTACAGGGTATTGGTGAGGCCGCAACTGGAGTACTGTGTGCAGTTTTGGTCACCTTACTTAAGGAAGGATATACTAGCTTTGGAGGGGGTACAGAGACGATTCACTCGGCTGATTCCGAGATGAGGGGGGTTGGGTTACCTTATGATGATAGATTGAGTAGACTGGGTCTTTACTCGTTGGAGTTCAGAAGGATGAGGGGTGATCTTATCGAAACATTTAAAATAATGAAAGGGATAAAGAAGATAGAGGCAGAGAGGTTGTTTTCACTGGTCGGGGAGACTAGAACTAGGGGGCACAGCCTCAAAATACTGGGGAGCCAATTTAAAACCGAGTTGAGAAGGAATTTCTTCTCCCAGAGGGTTGTGAATCTGTGGAATTCTCTGCCCAAGGAAGCAGTTGAGGCTAGCTCATTGAATGTATTCAAATCACAGCTGGATAGATTTTTAACCAATAAGAGAATTAAGGGTTATGGGGAGCGGGCGGGTAAGTGGAGCTGAGTCCACGGCCAGATCAGCCATGATCTTGTTGAATGGCGGAGCAGGCTCGAGAGGCTAGATGGCCTATTCCTGTTCCTAATTCTTATGTTCTTATGTAACTTCGATGGTATGGGACGTGAATTAGCTAAAATAGACTGGCGAATGATACTTAAAGTTTGACGGTGGATAGGCAATGGCAGACATTTAAAGATCACATGGATGAACATCAACAATTGTATATCCCGGTCTGGAGTAAAAATAAAACGGTGAAGGTGGCACAACCGTGGCTAACAAGCGAAATTAAATCCAAGGAAGAGACATATAAATTGGCCAGAAAAAGCAGCAAACCTGAGGATTGGGAGAAATTTAGAATTCAGCAGAAGAGGACAAAGGGTTTAATTAGGAGGGGTGAAATAGAGGATGAGAGGAAGCTTGCCGGGAACATAAAAACTGACTGCAAAAGCTTCTATAGATATGTGAAGACATACGTAGGTCCCTTGCAGTCAGATTCAGGTGAATTTATAATGGGGAACAAAGAAATGGCAGACCAGTTGAACAAATACTTTGGTTCTGTCTTCACGAAGGAAGACAAAAATAACCTTCTGGAAATACTAGGGGACCGAAGGAGGAACTAAAAGAAATCCTTAAGACGGGAAATTGTGTTAAGGAAATTGATGGGATTGAAGGCCAATAAATCCCCAGGGCCTGATACTCTGCATCCCAGAGTACTTAAGGAAGTGACCCTAGAAATCATGGATGCATTGGTGATCATTTTTCAACAGTCTATCGACTCTGGATCAGTTCCTATGGACTGGAAGGTAGCTAATGTAACACCACTTTTTTTAAAAGGAGGGAGAGAGAAAACGGAATTGCAGACTGGTTAGCCTGACATCAGTCGTGGGGAACATGTTGGAATCAATTATTAAGATGAAATCACAGCTCATTTGGAAAGAAGTGACAGGATTGTTCCAAGTCAGCATGGATTTATGAAAGGGAAATCATGGTTGACAAATCTTCTGGAATTTTTTGAGGATGTAACTAGTAGAGTGGATAAGGGGGAAATATAACATAGAAACATAGAAAATAGGTGCAGGAGTAGGCCATTCGGCCCTTCGAGCCTGCACCGCCATTCAATAAGATCATGGCTGATCATTCACCTCCGTAACTCTTTCCTGCTTTCTCTCCATACCCCTTGATCCCTTTAGCCATAAGGGCCACATCTAACTCCCTCTTGAATATATCCAACGAACTGGCATCAACAACTCTCTGCGGTAGGGAATTCCACAGATTAACAACTCTCTGAGTGAAGAAGTTTCTCCTCAACTCAGTCCTAAATGGCTTACCCCTTATCCTTAGACTGTGTGTCCTCTGGTTCTGGATTTCCCCAACATCGGGAACACTCTTCCTGCATCTAACCTGTCCAGTACGTCAGAATTTTGTGTGTTTCTATGAGCTCCCCTCTCATCCTTCTAAACTCCAATGAATCCCAGTCAATCCAGTCTCTCCTCATATGTCAGTCCAGCCATCCCGGGAATCAGTCTGGTGGACCTTCGCTGCACTCCCTCAATAGCAAGAACGTCCTTCCTCAGATTAGGAGACCAAAACTGAACACAATATTCCAGGTAAGGCTCACCAAGGCCCTGTACAACTGCAGTAATACCTCCCTGCTCCTATATTCAAAATATGGAGGCCAACATACCATTTGCCTGCTTCACCGCCTGCTGTACCTGCATGCCAATTTTCAATGACTGATGTACCATGATACACAGGTCTGGTTGCACCTCCCCCTTTCCTAATCTGCCGCCATTCAGATAATATTCTGTCTTGTGTTTTTGCCCCCAAAGTGGATAACCTCACATTTATCCACTTTATACTGCATCTGCCATGCATTTGCCCACTCACCTAACCTGTGTCATGTATTCGACATCAGATCCAGCTAAGTAAACGACTTCGCCCCGGCTAGCATTGCAAACAGGTCATCAGTCTTCGGTAACGGGCATTGATCCTGTTTCAAAACTCAGTTGATCGTAACCTTGAAGTCTCCACAAATCCTGACAGTGTCATCACTCTTCAACACAGCAACAATGGGGCTGGCCCATTCGCTAAATTCGATCGGTGATATGACCCCTTCATACTGGAGACTGTCTAGTTCGATTTCGACCTTCTCCCTCATCATGTACGGAATTGTCCGAGCTTTATGGAGGACAGATCTTGCATCCGAGTCCACGTAGATCTGCGTGAAAATGCCGATGCCTGGTTCAAACAGCGAAGGGAACTTGCTCAGCACTTGAGCACATGGAGTATCATCCTCTTACGACAACACTTCGATATTGTTCCAATTCCATTTGATTTTTTCTAGTCAATTCCTGCTGACAGCGTTGGATCATTGCCTGGAACAATCCAAAACGGTAAATCATGAACCGCACTATCATACGGCACCTTAACTACTGCACTGCCAATCACTGTTATGAGTTCTTTACTGTACGTACGCAACTTGGCATAGAAAATAGGTGCAGTATGCCATTCAGCCCTTCGAGCCTGCACCACCATTCAATAAGATCATGGCTGATCATCTCAGTACCCCTTTCCTGCTTTCTCTCCATACCCTTTGATCCCTTTAGCCATAAGGGCCAAATCTAACTCCCTCTTGAATATATCCAACGAACTGGCATCAACAACTCTCTGCGGTAGAGAATTCCACAGATTAACAACTCTGAGTGAAGAAGTCTCTCCTCACCTCAGTCCTAAATGGCTTACCCCTTATCCTTAGACTGTGTCCCCTGGTTCTGGACTTCCCCAACATCGGGAACATTCTTCCTGCATCTAACCTGTCCAGTCAGAATTTTATATGTTTCTATGAGCTCCTCTCTCATCCTTCTAAACTTCAATGAATAAAGGCCCAGTGTTGGAATCAATTATTAAGATGAAATCACAGCTCATTTGGAAAGAAGTGACAGGATTGTTCCAAGTCAGCATAGATTTATGAAAGGGAAATCATGGTTGACAAATCTTCTGGAATTTTTTGAGGATGTAACTCGTAGAGTGGATAAGGGGGAAATATAACATAGAAACATAGAAAATAGGTGCAGGAGTAGGCCATTTGACCATTCGGCCCTTCGAACCTGCACCGCCATTCAATAAGATCATGGCTGATCATTCACCTCCGTAACTCTTTCCTGCTTTCTCTCCATACCCCTTGATCCCTTTAGCCATAAGGGCCACATCTAACTCCCTCTTGAATATGTCCAACGAACTGGCATCAACAACTCTCTGCAGTGGAGAATTCCACAGGTTAACAACTCTCTGAGTGAAGAAGTTTCTCCTCATCTCAGTCCTAAATGGCTTACCCCTTATCCTTAGACTGTGTGTCCCCTGGTTCTGGATTTCCCCAACATCGGGAACACTCTTCCTGCATCTAACCTGTCCAGTACGTCAGAATAGCTAAATTTGTTGACGATACAAAGATGGGAGGAAAAGCAATGTGTGAGGAGGACATAAAAAATCTGCAAAAGGACATCGACAGGCTCAGTGAGTGGGCAAAAATTTGGCAGATGGGGTATAATGTTGAAAAATGTGAGGACCTGGGGGTACTTGTGCATGAAACACAAAAGGATAGAATGCAGGTACAGCAAGTGATCAGGAAGGCCAATGGAATCTTGGCCTTTATTGCAAAGGGGATGGAATATAAAAGCAGGGAAGTCTTGCTACAGCTATATAAGGTATTGGTGAGGCTACACCTGGAATACTGCATGCAGTTTTGGTTTCCATATTGATGAAAGGATATGCTTGCTTTGGAAGCAGTTCAGAAAAGGTTCACTAGGTTGATTCCGGGGATGAGGATGTTGATTTATGAGGAAAGGTTGAGTAGGTTGGGCCTCTACTCGTTGGAATTCAGAAGAATAAGAGGTGATCTTATCGAAGCGTATAAGATTATGAGGGGGCTTGACAAGGTGGATGTAGAGAGGATGTTTCCACTGATTGGGGAGACTAGAACTAGAGGGCATGATCTTAGAATAAGGGGACGCCCATTTAGAACTGAGATGAGGAGAAATTTCTTCTGAGGGTTGTGGATCTGTGGAATTTGCTGCCTCAGAGAGCTATGAAAGCTGGGATATTAAATAAATTTAAGACAAATAGACCAGTTTCTTAAATGATAAGGGGATAAGGAGTTATGAGGAGCGGGCAGGAAAGTGGAGCTGAGTCTATGATCAGATCAGCCATGATCTTAGTGAATGGCAGAGCAGGCTCAAGGGGCTGTGTGGCCTACTCCTGTTCCTATTTCTTATGTTCTTATGTTATGTTTAGGAGCTGGTTGAGACGTCGAAGAAACTTATGTGCATCAACACTCATAAAGGACTGTTTATCTACATCAGGTGTCCTTTCGGAATTCATTCAGCAACAGCCATATTTCAGAGGAACATGGAGAGTCTACTGAAGTCCGTCCCTAGAACCGTTGTGTTCCAAGATGACATCCTGGTCACAGGTTGTGACACCGCCAAACATCTGAACACCCTGGAAGAGGTTCTACATCATCTGGGCAAAGATGGACTCAGACTGAAATGTTCGAAGTGCGTCTTCATGGCACCGAAAGTCGAATTCCTAGGAAGGAAAGTTGCTGTTGACGGCATCAGGCCTACGGACTCGAAAACCAAGGTCATCAAAAATGCACCCAAGCCTCCGAATGTGACGGAGCTGCGTTCATTTCTGGTCTACTCAACTACTTCGGTAATTTCCTACCAAGATTGAGCACTTCATTAGCGCTGTTGCACATGCTGCTAAGAAAAGACGACAACTGGGTTTGGGGTGCGTCTCAAGATAGAGCTTTTGAGAATGCTACTAATCTTTTTTGCTCTAACAAGCTGCTGGTACATTATGATCCGTGTGAGCATCTAGTATTGGCCTGTGATGCTTCATCACATGGAGTTGGTTGCGTGCTCCAACAAGCTAATGAGTCTGGTAAACTATAACCTGTTGTGTATGCTTCTAAAAGTTTGTCAAAGGCGGAAAGAAGCATTATCCTGTGTGCACGGGGTTAAAAAGATGCATCAGTACCTGTGTGGTCTTCGGTTTGAAATGGAAACTGATCACAGCCACTCATTTCATTGAAAATGAAAACAATGAAATCAATACCAATGCATCGTCCCGCATTCAGAGGTGGGCACTGACATTATTTGCCTATGATTGTCATTCGCCATAGACCTGGCACCGAGAATTGTGCCGATGCACTGAGCCGTCTGCCGTTGCCCACACCGGAGGTGGAGACGCCACAACCTGCAGACCTACTGTTAGTCATGGATGCTTTTGAAAGTGAAGGAACCCCTGTCACAGCTCAACAAATTAAGACCTGGACCAGCCAGGACCCGATATTATCGGTTGTGAAACGTTGTGTCCTTAGTGGTGATTGGTCTGCTATACCCAAGCAAATGGGTGATGAGACCAAACCTTACAACCGTCGCAAAGACAAACTATCCATTCAGTCAGATTGTTTACTGTGGGGTAATCGTGTTGTTATGCCTAAGAAAGGCAGAGAGAAATTTGTACATGATCTACATAGCACTCATCCTGGTATTGTCATGATGAAAGCCATTGCCAGGTCTCATGTATGGTGGCCTGGAATTGACTCTGATCTGGAATCATGTGTGCATCAGTGCGACACTTGCATGCAGCGAGGTAAAGCACCAGCGGAATCGCCGCTGAGTCTGTGGTCATGACCATCTAAACCATGGTCCAGGATCCACATCGACTTTGCAGGTCCCTTCCTGGGAAAGATGTTTTTAGTTGTGGTGGATGCATATTCCAAGTGGATAGAGTGTATAATCATGTCATCCAGTACATCCACAGCTACCATTGAGAGCCTTCGTGTCATGTTTGCCACTCATGGTCTGCCCGACATCGTTGTAAACGACAACGGATCTTGCTTCACTAGTCTGGAGGTTCAAGAGTTCATGAAACTCAATGATATCAAGCATGTGAGGTCAACACCATTCAAATCTGCATCTAATAGTCAAGCAGAGCGTGCTGTCCAAACCATCAAGCAGAGTATGAAATGTGTAACTCGAGGTACACTGCAGACTCGTTGCCATGCATATTGCTTAGTTACAGGACAAGACCCCACACGCTTACTCTTGTACTCCAACCCCCTTGCAATAAAGACCAACATGCCATTTAGCTTCCTAATTGCTTGCTGTACATTTATGCTAACTCTGAGGGCGAGATTTTTGCCGACTTTGCAACCGGGTTTTTGCCGTGATTTGACCCTCCGTGGCAAAAACCCGGTCGGCGTGATCTTTGGGGTACCTTTTTGCGGCAGCGTTTCCACGTACCGCCTGGAAGAGGGGCATCGACGTGCAACATCATTGCATTTGCGATCGATTTTAGCCTTTCTCGGGACCCGAATTCTGCGTGCTGCCCTTCTAGCACCGGTAAATATGAAGACCGACAAAAAATGCAAGTTAAAGTTTATATTTTTTAATTCCTTTTCAGCGATTTAGTAGGTAAGGGTTTTGTGACGGTTGGTTTTTGAAATTTCCGCCCAGAGTAGTGCAGAGATCTCGGAGGGTTGTAGGGCTAAAGGAGATTAGAGATAGGGAGGGGTGAGGCCATGGAGGGATTTGAAAACACGGGTGAGAATTTTAAAATTGAGGTGTTGCCAGTCCGGAAGCCAATTTAGGTCAGCGAGCACACTGATAATGGGTGAACGGAACGTGGTGCGATTTAGGATATGGGCAGCAGAGATTTGAATGAGCTCAAGTTTATGGCGGGTGGAAGATGGGAGGCCGTCCAGAAGAGCATTGGAATAAATCATCAAACTACAGTACGCGGGCGACGCTTGTGTCTGCGCACGCTCGGAGGCTGAACTCCAAGCCATTGTCAACACCTTCACCGAGGCGTACGAAAGCATGGGCCTTACACTAAACATCCGTAAGACAAAGGTCCTCCACCAACCTGACCCCGCCACACAGCACAGCCCCCGGTCATCAAAGTCCACGAGTGGCCTTGGACACATGGACTATTTTCCATACTTCGGGAGCCTACTATCAGCAAGGGCAGGCATCGATGACGACGTCCAACACCTCCTCCAGTGCACCAGCACCAGTGCACCCTGTAGACCTTCAGTTGCCTGAGGAAGAGAGTGTTTGAAGACCAGGACCTCAAATCTGGCACAAAGTTTACGGCCTACAGGGCAGTAGTGATACCCGCCCTCCTATATGGCTCAGAGACTTGGACCATATACAATAGACATCTCAAAGCGCTGGAGAAGTATCACCAACACTGCCTCTGCAAGATCCTGAAAATCCACCGGGAGAATAGATGCACCAATGTCGGTGTTCTTGCTCAGGCCAACATCCCCAGCATCGAAGCACTTACCAGCTCGACCAGCTCCATTGGGCAGGCCACATTGTCCGCATGCCCGACACGAGACTCCCTAAGCAAGAGCTCTATTCTGAACTGCTACACGGCAGGCAAGCCCCAGGTGAGCAGAGGAAATGTTTCAAGGACACTCTCATAGCCTCCTTGATAAAGTGCAACATTGAGGCTCTCTGCACAGATAGCAGTTAACGGGTATGATGTAATTGGCATCATGGTGACATGGCTCCAGGGTGACCAAGGCTGGGAACTCAACATCCAGGGGTATTCAACATTTAGGAAGGATAGACAGAAAGGAAAAGGAGGTGGGGTAGCATTGCTGGTTGAAGAGGAAATTAATGCAATAGCAAGAAAGGACATTAGCTTGGATGATGTGGAATTGGTATGGTTGGAGCTACGGAATACCAAGGGGCAGAAAACGCTAGTGGGAGTTGTGTACAGACCACCAAACAGTAGTAGTAATAAGGTTGGGGACAGCATCAAACAAGAAATTAGGGATGCATGCAATAAAGGTACAGCAGTTATCAAGGGTGACTTTAATCGACATATTGATTGGGCTAACCAAACTGGTAGCAATACGGTGGAGGAGGATTTCCTGAAGTGTATTAGGGATGGTTTTCTAGACCAATATGTCGAGGAATCAACTAGGGAGCTGGCCATCCTAGACTGGGTGATGTGTAATGAAAAAGGACTAATTAGCAATCTTGTTATGCGAGGCCCCTTGGGGAAGAGTGACCATAATATTGTAGAATTCTTTATTAAGATGGAGAGTGACACAGTTAATTCAGAAACGAGGGTGTGAATTTAAGGAAAAGTAACTTCGATGGTTTGAGGCATGAATTGGCTAGAATAGACTGGCAAATGATACTTAAAGGGTTGATGGTGGATATGCAATGGCATGAGGAAGGTGGCTCAACCGTGGCTAACGAGAAATTAAGGATAGTGTTAAATCCAAGGAAGAGGCTTATAAATTGGCCAGAAAAAGCAACAAACCTGAGGACTGGGAGAAATTTAGAATTCAGCAGAGGAGGACAATGGGTTTAATTAAGAGGGGGAAAATAGAGTACGAGAAGAAGCTTGCCAGGAACATAAAAACTGACTGCAAAAGCTTCTATAGATATGTGAAGAGAAAAAGATTAGTGAAGACAAACATAAGTCCCTTGCAGTCAGATTCAGGTGAATTTATAATGGGGAACAAAGAAATGGCAAACCAATTGAACAAATACTTCAGTTCTGTCTTCACGAAGGAAGACACAAATAACCTTCCGGAAGTACTAGAGGACCGAGGGTCAAGTGAGAAGGGGGAACTGAAGGATATCCTTATTAGGTGGGAAATTGATGGGATTGAAGGCCAATAAATCTCCGGGGCCTGATGGCCTGCATCCCAGAGTACTTAAGGAAGTGGCCCTAGAAATAGTGGATGCATTGGTCATCATTTTCCAATAGTCTATCGACTCTGGATCAGTTCCTATTGACTGGAGGGTAGCTAATGTAACACCACTTTTTAAAAAAGGAGGGAGAGAGAAAGTGGGTAATTATAGATCGGTTAGCCTGAGATCAGTAGTGGGGAAAATGTTGGAATCAATTATTAACGATGAAATAGCAGCGTATTTGGAAAGCAGTGACAGGATCGGTCCAAATCAGCATGGACTAATGAAGGGGAAATCATGCTTGAGAAATCTTCTGGAATCTTTTGAATAGAGTGGACAAGGGAGAATCAGTGCAAGTGGTGTATTTGGACTTTCAAAAGGCTTTTGACAAGATCCCATACAAGAGATTGGCATGCAAAATCAAAGCACATGGTATTGGGGGTAATATACTGATGTGGATCGAGAACTGGTTGGCAGACAGGAAGCAGAGAGTCGGGATAAACGGGTCCTTTTCAGAATGGCAGGCAGTGACTAGTGGAGTGCCGCAGGGCTCAGTGCTGGGATCCCAGCTCTTTACAATATACATCAATGATTTGGATGAAGGAATTGAGTGTAATATCTCCAATTTTGCAGATGACACTAAACTGGGTGGCGGTGTGACCTGTGAGGGGGACGCTCGGAGGCTGCAGGGTGACTTGGACAGGTTGGGTGAGTGGGTAAATGCATGGCAGATGCAGTATAATGTGGATAAATGTGAGGTTATCCACTTTGGGGGCAAAAACGCGATGACAGAATATTATCTGAATGGCGGCAGATTAGGAAAAGGTGAGGTGCAACGAGATCTGGGTGTCATGGTACATCAGTCATTGAAAGTTGGTATACAGGTACAGCAGGCAGTGAAGAAGGCAAATGGTATGTTGGCCTTCATAGCTAGGGGATTTGAGTATAAGAGCAGGGAGGTCTTACTGCAGTTGTACACGACCTTGGTGAGGCCTCACCTGGAATATTGTGTTCAGTTTTGGTCTCCTAAACTGAGGAAGGACGTTCTTGCTATTGAGGGAGTGCAGCGAAGGTTCACCAGACAGATTCCTGGGTTGGCAGGACTAACGTATGAGGAGAAACTGGATCAACTGGGCCTTTATACATTAGAGTTTAGAAGGATGAGAGGAGATCTCAAAGAAACATATAAGATTCTGACGGGACGGGGCAGGTTAGATGTGGGTAGAATGATCCCAATGTTGGGGTAGTCCAGAACCAGGGGACACAGTCTTAGGATAAGGGGTAGGCCATTTAGGACTGAGATGAGGAGAAACTTCTTCACTCAGAATAACCTGTGGAATTCCCTGCCGCAGAGAGTTGTTGATGCCAGTTCACTGGATATATTCAAGAGGGAGTTAGATATGGCTCTTACGGCTAAAGGAATCAAGGGGTATGGAGAGAAAGCAGGAAAGAGGTACTGAGGGAATGATCAGCCATGATCTTACTGAATGGTAGTGCAGGCTCGAAGGGCCGAATGGCCTACTCCACCTATTTTCTATGTTTCTAAGTTTCTATCCCTGATATGTATTTAACCCCTTGTAACCTTGTAACCTGCATCACACCTGTCCACCAGAGGGCCTACCTATTGGAATCCCAAGGGATCCCATCATCCCTTGGGAGTACAGTATATAAGCAGGCCACCCACGAGGTACTTGCACTCTGGAACTACAATAAAGGAGTTAAGGTCACACTTGCTCATTACACACAGTACTCGGTCTGATCATTTATTATGAGTATAACAATTGGCGACGAGGTAACGAACCGCGCGAAAATGCAAAGAACAGTCGGCATCCTGGAGAAGTTCTCGGAGGGGGATGATTGGGAGGCCTTTGTGGAGAGACTCAACCAATACTTGGTAGCCAACGAGCTGGAAGGGGACGAGAACGCGACTAAATGAAGGGCAATCCTCCGAACCGTCTGTGGGGCCACTACCTACGGCCTCATGAAGAATCTCCTGGCCCCGGCTAAACCAACAGGTAAATCCTACGAAGAACTGTGTAAGCTGGTCCGGGAGCACCTAAATCCTAAGGAAAGCGTTTTGATGGCAAGATATCGGTTCTACATGTGTCAACGATCGGAGGGCCAGGAAGTGGCGAGCTACGTCGCTGAACTAAAGCGCCTTGCAGGACATTGTGAGTTTGAGGGATTCCTAGAACAAATGCTCAGACTTTTTTGTACTGGGCACCGGAAATAAGACAATCCTTCGCAAACTGTTGACTGTCGAAACTCCGAATCTGAGTAAAGCCATAATGATAGCTCAAGCATTTATGTCCACCAGCAACAACACCAAGCAGATTTCGTAGAACAAATAAGTTCAGCCAGTACTGTGCATAAAGTAACGTCGATTTTGAGCAGAAATGTACAGGGCAGAAAGTACACGCCGGCTGCTGTGGCCCGACCTCAATTGACCCAGAGTCCGCCATCATCTGTTAATGCGAGGCAGTTAACACCTTGTTGGCACTGCGGGGGTGATCATCGGCCCCATCAATGCCACTTTAAGCACTTTGTGTGCAATGGTTGCAGAACAATGGGACACCTCCAATGAATGTGCAGGTGAGCTGGAAACTACCATGTTGAAGAGGAAGATCGGTCCACAGTGGATCAGACGGAATTGGAAACTCTTATGGAGGGTGTATGGGGTACACACATTCATGATGAAATGCCCACCAATAATGTTGAAAGTTGAACTGAACAGTATTCCAGTGTCTATGGAACTGGGCACGGGGGGTAAGTCAATCCATAATGAGTAAAACTGCCTTCGACCGGCTGTGGGGGAAGAAGGCACACAGGCCCAAGCTCAGCCCCATTCACACGAAGTTAAGGACTTATACAAAGCAACTAATCCCGGTAATTGGCAGTGCTGAAGTCAAAGTCTCCTATGATGGAGCAGTACACGAACTCCCGCTTTGGATTGTGCCAGGGGATGGCCCCACGTTATTTGGCAGAAGTTGGCTGGGCAAAATCCGCTGGAACTGGGACGACATCCGAACGCTTTCGTCAGTTGACGACACCGCATGTACCCAGGTTCTAAGCAAGTTCCCATCATTATTCGAGCCAGGCATTGGAAGTTTCTCGGGGGCGAAAATGCAGATCTATTTGGTTCCCGGTACGCGACCCACCCACCACAAGGCACGGGCGGTACTGTACATGATGCGTGAAAAAGTGGGAATCGAGCTGGACAGGCTGCAACATGAAGGCATCATCGCGCCGGTGGAGTTGAACGACTGGGCCAGTCCGATTGTTCCGCTACTCAAGGAGGATGCTATGGTTAGAATTTGCGGTGACTATAAAGTAACAATTAATCGCTTTTCGCTGCAGGATCAGTACTCGCTACCCAAGACAGATGACCTATTTGCGACCCTGGCTGGAGGGAAGACGTTCACCAAGCTGGATCTGACCTCGGCCTACATGACGCAGGAGCTGGAAGAGTCTTCGAAAGGCCTCACCTGCATCAACACGCACAAAGGTCTATTTATTTACAACCGGTGCCCGTTGGGGATTCGGTCGGCTGCAGCGATCTTCCAGCGAAACATGGAAAGCCTGCTAAAGTCGGTTCCTTGTACAGTGGTCTTCCAGGACGACATATTGGTTACAGGTCGGGGCACCATGGAGCACTTGAAGAATCTGGCGGAGGTTCTTAGTCGGTTGGATCGCGTGGGGCTCAGGTTGAAACACTCGAATTTGTTTTCCTGGCACAGGACGTCAAATTCTTCAGAAGGAGAATCGCGGCAGACGACATCAGACCCACCGACGCCAAGACGGAGGCCATCAAGAACGCGCTACGACCATGGAATGTGATGGAGCTGCGGTCGTTTCTGGGACTCCTTAACTACTTCAGTAATTTCCTACCTGGGTTAAGCACCCTACTAGAACCCCTGCACGCGCTACTGTGCAAGGGAGACGACTGGGTACGGGGGAATTCACAAGAGGCTGCCTTTTAAGAAAGCCAGAAATTTACTGTGTTCTAACAAACTGCTTGTCCTGTATCACCCATGTAAAGGACTAGTGTTAGCTTGCGATGCGTCGTCATACGGGGTCGGGTTTGTGTTATAACATAATGAATCAGGAAATTTGCAACTGGTTGTATATGCCTCCAGGAGTTTGCCCAAGGCCGAAAGGGCCTGCAGCATGGTTGAAAAAGAGGCTCTGGTGTGCGTTTATGGGTTTTAAAAAAAAATGCACCACTACTTGTTTGGCCTCAAGTTTGAACTTGAAACAGACCACAGACCGCTCATATCACTATTCTCGGAGAGCAAAGGGATCAATACCAATACCTTTGCCCTCATCCAAAGATGGGTGCTCACACTGTCGGCATGCAACTATGTAATTCGCCACAGACTGGACACAGAGAACTGCGCAGATGCTCTCAGTCGGCTACCATTGCCCACCACCAGGGTGGAAATGGCACAACCAGCGGACTTGCTTATGGTCATAGAGGCATTTGAGAACGAGAAATCCCCTGTTACAGCCCGCCAGATCAGGACCTGGACCAGCCAGGATCCTTTACTGCCCCGGTAAAAAAAACTGTATTGTTGACTTCACGAGGAGTGATGTTATATATATACCCGTTGTAACCTGCATCACACCTGTCCACCAGAGGGCCTAACTGTTGGAGTCCCAAGGCATCCCAGCATCCCTTGGGAGTACAGTATATAAGCAGGCCACCCACAAGGTACCTGCACTCTGGAGTCTTATTAAAGGTGCTAAGGTCACACTTGCTCATTGTACACAGTACTCAGTCTGACCATTTATTATGAGTATAACAATCCCCACCAGCACCTGGAGTCCCTGGCCAAAGACTACCCTAAGTGGAGGAAGTGCTTCCGGGAGGGCGCTGAGCATCTCGAGTCTCGTCGCCGAGAGCATGCAGAAATCAAGCGCAGGCAGCGGAAGGAGCGTGCGGCAAACCAGACTCCCCACCCACCCTTTCCTTCAACCACTGTCTGTCCCACCTGTGACAGAGACTGTAATTCCTGTATTGGACTGGTCAGTCACCTGAGAACTCACTTTTAGAGTGGAAGCAAGTCTTCCTCGATTCCGAGGGACTGCCTATGATGATAATGATTTGCTTACTTAGGGACGATGAAAGACTAAGTTGAACCCTGCTGGGATCTGAAGTCAAGGCCCCAAATTGGTGTCCATATGATCTACCAGTGGCTGACGCACAGCATCACTTGCCCCAGCCACTGGATGTTGCACACGATATCGATTTAAACACGACAAGAGCACAGCAGCGCTAAAGAAAGTGTGTGTATACCTGAATCAGCTGAAGTTGCATCACAAATTCCCTAACGATACCACCGATGGGGTTATTTTGGCAATTACAAAAGAAAAATGTTGGTGGTTTTTACTTCAAAGTGCGTATGTTGGTGGGGAAACTGCAAGTGTAGCTGTCAGCGCTGGGGTCTGTGCTCTCTTCCTGTTTTAGGGGATTGGCTTTCGCGTTTCCTGTACTTGTCCGCAGTGACCTTTTTAAGAGCAGTGAAGATCAGCAGTGGTTGTCTGCAATAAGCCCAGTGCTATGGGGAAGAGCGGGTGGGGGGGGGGGGGCTGCAAAATGACCCTGTAATAGTGTTGAATACCACACGGGTGGGCACGGCCATCCAGATCTGCCTCTGATTGGTCACAGTCGTAATATCGAGATGAGGAGTTAATAATTAAGATTTTATTTTAAACTTATGAGAGATTCTGATCGAGTAAATAAGGAGAAACTGGCAGGCGGGTTGGTAACCAGAGGAACACAGATTTAAGGTAACTCAGGAAAAGAACTAGAGGGAAGTGGAGATTTACTTTACACAGCGAGTTGTTGCAATCGGGAACGTGCTGGCTGAAAGGACGGTGGAAGCAGATTCAGTAGTAACTTTCAAAAGAGAATTGGATAAATACGGGAAGGGGAAAACATTTCCGGCTGTGGGGGAAAGAGCAGATGGGGCCAGGACGCATTGGCACCAGGAGCCAAATGGCTGCCTCCTGCACTGTGATTCTCAGAAAGCCCTCCAGTCCATGGAGTAGAATAGGTCACGGTGTTGGAACTCCTAGTTGGTGAGGATTCTTTCCTATCTGGGTCGATGGAAGATCACGTTCTAGATAAATCGCATGGTTTATAATGAGTTGGCCAGATTTAGGGGGATTCCGGTGTTTAGATGGGCAGCATCCCTATCACTGCATAGGGATAAAATCTACCACCAAGCTCATGGTCTACAGGGCTGTAGTAATACCTGCCTTCCTGTATGGATCTGAGGCATGGACAATGTATAGAAGGCACCTCGAATCACTGGAAATATATCACCAATGATGTCTCCGCAAGATCCTGCAAATCCCCTGGGAGGACAGACGCACCAACATCAGTGTCCTTGACCAGGCTAACATCCCCAGTATTGAAGCACTGACCACACTCGATCAGCTTCGCTGGGCAGGCCACATAGTACACATGCCAGGTACCAGACTCCCGAAGCAAATGTGGAGCTCCTTCATGGTAAACGAGCCAAAGGAGGACAGCGGAAACGTTATAAAGACACCCTCAAAGCCTCCCTGGTAAAGTGTGACATCACCGCTGACACCTGGGAGACCCTGGCCCAGACCGCCCGAGGTGGAGAAAGTGTATCCAGGAGGGCGTTGAGTTCTTTGAGTCTCAGTGCTAAGAGCGTGAAGAGGTCAGGCCCAGACAGCGGAAGGAGTGTGTGGCAAACAAGCCCCACCCACCCCTTCCCTCAACGAATGTCTGTCCCACCTGTAACAGAGTCTGTGGCTCCCATCTTGGACTGTTCAGCGACCAGAGAACTCACTTTGGGAGTGGAAGCAAGTCGATTCCGAGGGACTGCCTATGATGATGATTGTTGTGTATGGAGCAAGAGTCAGACTGAACACTGAGCTCAAAGTAAAGTTTGACCTTAGTCTTTTATTGCAGTTCCCCAGAGTACCTCACCAACCTGTGAAGCCTCCTTAAATACCTGTACTCCCAAGGGATTATGGAATCCCTTGGGACTCCAGGGGATGAGCCCTCTGGTGGCTGTACAGAGTAAATACAAGTCCACATATATAACAACACTTTCGCCCACCGCCCCCCCCCCCCCCCCTTGCACTTCAAAGTCAATAGTGTAACTATTTACAATGTGAGTCGATCTGGGGCCCTTGCCCTGGTTGATCGTCTCGGTGTGAAAGCTGGTGTTGTTGAATCATTTGTTGGGCCCTCACTGGGCTGCTGTGCAGCTGGGCTGCGTGGTGTGTTGGGCCCTGTAGGGTTGCTGTGGATGATGGGTTCTGCTTCGTGGTCAACCGTGGTATCGGTTGTCACTGGTGTGTATGTTGGGGGATCAAAAAAGGTAGGGTCCAAGGTGGTTTGCTCAGGATAGTCTGTGAATCTGAGTTTGATTTGGTCCAAGTGTTTCCGGTGAATGAGTCCATTTGAAAGTTTGACCTGAAACACCCTGCTCCCCTCTTTGGCCACGACAGTGCCGGGAAGCCACTTGGGACCTTGTCCATAACTTAATACAAATACAGGATCATTGATTTCAATCTCGCGTGACACATTTGCGCTATCATGGAATGCACTTTGTTGAAGCCGTCTGCTCTCTACTTGTTCATGTAGATCAGGGTGAACTAACGAGAGCCTTGTCTTAAATGCTCTTTTCATGAACAGTTCAGCAGGTGGGATCCCAGTGAGTGAGTGTGGTCTCGTACGGTAGCTAAGCAGGACTCAGGATAGGCAAGTCTGCAGTGAGCCTTCAGTTACCATCTTCAAGCCTTGCTTGATGGTTTGCACTGCTCTCTCTGCCTGACCATTGGATGCTGGTTTAAATGGGGCAGATGTGACATGTTTGATCCCGTTACGAGTCATGAATTCTTTAAACTCAGCACTAGTAAAACAAGGCCCGTTGTTGCTCACCAGGACAACAGGTAAGCCGTGAGTAGCAAACATGGCCCGCAGGCTTTCAGTAGTGGCAGCGGACGTGCTAGCCGACATTATCTCACATTCAATCCACTTGGAGTACATGTCTACAACCACAAGGAACATTTTATCCAAGAACGGGCCTGCATAGTCGACATGTACCCTAGACCACGGTTTGGAGGGTCAAGACCATAAATTTAGCGGCTCCTCCCTGGGTACATTGCGTAACTGCAAGCATGTATTAGAAACATAGAAACATAGAAAATAGGTGCAGGAGTAGGCCATTCGGCCCTTCGAGCCTGCACCGCCATTCAATGAGTTCATGGCTGAACATGCAACTTCAGTACCCCATTCCTGCTTTCTCGCCATACCCCTTGATCCCCTCAGTAGTAAGGACTACATCTAACTCCTTTTTGAATATATTTAGTGCATTGGCCGCAACAACTTTCTGTGGTAGAGAATTCCACAGATTCACCACTCTCTGGGTGAAGAAGTTTCTCCTCATCTCGGTCCTAAATGGCTTACCCCTTATTCTTAGACTGTGACCCCTGGTTCTGGACTTCCCCAACATTGGGAACATTCTTCCTGCATCTAACCTGTCTAAATCGTCAGAATTTTAAACGTTTCTATGAGGTCCCCTCTTATTCTTCTGAACTCCAGTGAATACAAGCCCAGTTGATCCAATCTTTCTTGATATGTCAGTCCCGCCATCCCGGGAATCAGTCTGGTGAACCTTCGCTGCACTTCCTCAATAGCAAGAATGTCCTTCCTCAAGTTCAGAGACCAAAGTTGTACACAATACTCCAGGTGTGGCCTCACCAAGACCCTGTACAACTGTAGTAACACATCCCTGCCCCTGTACTCAAATCCCCTCGCTAAGAAGGCCAACATGCCATTTGCTTTCTTAACCGCCTGCTGTACCTGCATGCCAACCTTCAATAACTGATGTACCATGACACCCAGGTCTCGTTGCACCTCCCCTTTTCCTAATCTGTCACCATTCAGATAATAGTCTGTCTCTCTGTTTTTACCACCAAAGTGAATAACCTCACATTTATCCACATTGTACTTCATCTGCCATGCATTTGCCCACTCACCTAACCTATCCAAGTCACTCTGCAGCCTCATAGCATCCTCCTCACAGCTCACACTGCCACCCAACTTAGTGTCATCCGCAAATTTGGAGATACTACGTTTAATACCCTCGTCTAAATCATTAATGTACAATGTAAACAGCTGAGGCCCCAGCACAGAACCTTGCGGTACCCCACTAGTCACTGCCTGCCATTCTGAAAAGTACCCATTTACTCCTACTCTTTGCTTCCTGTCTGACAACCAGTTCTCAATACACGTCAGCACATCAATTCCAGAAGATTTGTCAAGCATGATTTCCCTTTCACAAATCCATGTTGACTTGGACCTATCATGTCACCTCTTTCCAAATGCGCTGCGATGACATCCTTAATAATTGATTCCATCATTTTACCCACTACCGATGTCAGGCTGACCGGTCTCTTATTCCCTTTTTTCTCTCTCCCTCCTTTTTTAAAAAGTGGGGTTACATTGGCTACCCTCCACTCCATAGGAACTGATCCAGAGTCTATGGAATGTTGGAAAATGACTGTCAATGCATCCGCTATTTCCAAGGCCATCTCCTTAAGTACTCTGGGATGCAGTCCATTAGGCCCTGGGGATTTGTCAGCCTTCAATCCCATCAATTTCCCCAACGCAATTTCCCGACTAATAAGGATTTCCCTCAGTTCTTCCTTCTTACCGAACCCGCTGACCCCTTTTATATCCGGAAGGTTGTATGTGTCCTCCTTAGTGAATACTGAACCAAAGTATTTGTTCAATTGGTCTGCCATTTCTTTGTTCCCCGTTATGACTTCCCCTGATTCTGACTGCAGGGTACCTACGTTTGTCTTTACTAACCTTTTTCTCTTTACATATCTATAGAAGCTTTTGCAGTCCGTCTTAATGTTTCCTGCAAGCTTCCTCTCGTACACCATTTTCCCTGCCCTAATCAAACCCTTTGTCGTCCTCTTCTGAGTTCTAAATTTCTCCCAGTCCCCGTGTTCGCTGCTATTTCTGGCCAATTTGTATGCCACTTCCTTGGCTTTAATACTATCCCTGATTTCCCTTGATAGCCACGGTTGAGCCACCTTCCCTTTTTTATTTTTACGCCAGGCAGGGATCTGTGAAAGCAGGACTCTAAGTCCGCATCGATATTGGGCCACCACACGTGGGATCTGGCTATCGCTTTCATCATTATGATGCCTGGGTGGGTACTGTGGAGGTCATTGATGAAGGTGTCTCTGCCCTTCTTGGGGACCACTACTCGATTGCCTCACAGAAGGCACGGTGTGCGGGTCCGACTTCAGTAAACTTTCCATGTTTCTCTGGAATATCACCGCCACTGATCAGATGTCAAACAGGCATCTGTTATAAACAAAAAGACCTTTGTGCGTGTTGATGCAGGTGAGGGCCTTCGATGATTCCTCCAGTTCCTGCTTCATGGAGGCTGAAGTCAGATCCAGCTTCGTGAACGTATTTCCTCTTGCCAGAGTTGCAAAGAGGTCGTTGGCCTTTGGTAGTGGGTATTGGTCCTGCAGGGAGAAACGATTGATAGTTACTTTGTAATCACCACAGATTATGATGGAACCATCTCCCTTGAGGACTGGAACAATAGGACTGGCCCACTTGCTGAACTCGATCGGTGAAATAATGCCCTCTCTTTGCAGCCGATGTAGCTCGATCTCTACACTTTCTCTCATCATGTACGGTACTGCTCTCGCCTTGTGATAGATGGGCTGTGCCCCCTGAATTAGGTGGATCTGCACTTTTGCTCCTTGGAATTTCCCTCTGCCTGGTTCGAACAGCGAAGGAAATTTATTTAAGACCTGGGCACACGAAGTATCGTCAGCGGGCAATAGCACTTGGACGTCGTCCCAGTTCCAGCATATCTTTCCCAGCCAGCTCCTGCCGAGCAGCGTGGGACCATTGCCTGGTACCAGCCAGAGTGGTAGCTTGTGCACCACTCCATCGTGTAGGAGACGTTTGCAAGGGCTGTGGAACAATGGAACACCTCCAACGAGTGTGCAGGCGAGCTGCAAAGCCTGTTAAACCTGCAAACCATGTTGCAGAGGAGGACAGATCCACGCAGGATCACGACGAACCAGAGTCTCAGATCGAGGAGGCAGAGGTACATGGGGTGCTCACATTCACCACGAATTGTCCTCCGATAATGCTGAATGTTGAACTAAATGGACCGCCAGTGTCAATGGAGCTGGACACGGGCGCGAGCCAGTCCATCATGGGCAAAAAGACTTTCGAAAGATTGTGGTGCAATAAGGCGTAAAAGCCAGTCTTAACTCCAGTTCGCACAAAACCTTTACGGTAGCACTGCTGATTACAGGAATCAGTTCTTTAGTGTAAGTTCTTAGTTTTGTGCGAACTGGAGTTAAGACTGGCCTTGACGCCTTATTGCACCACAACCTTTCGAAAGTCTTTTTGCCCATGATGGACTGTCTCGCGCCCGTGTCCAGCTCCATTGACACCGGCAGTCCATTTAGTTCAACATTCAGCATTATCGGAGGACAATTCATGGTGAATGTGTGCACCCCATATACCTCTGCCTCCTCGATCTGAGGCTCTGGTTCGTCGTGATCTATTGTGGATCTGTCCTCCTCTGCAACATGGTTTGCAGGTTTAACAGGCTTTGCAGCTCGCTTGCACACTCGTTGGAGGTGTCCCATTGTTCCACAGCCCTTGCAAACATACTCTTTGAATCGGCATGAATGGAAACGACGATCACCCCCGCAGCGCCAACAAGGTGTTAATGCCCTTGCATTCATCATCCTTCATGGTGGACTCTGAGTCATCTGTGGACGTGCAGCTGCAGGTATGTGTGACCTGCCCTGTACGTTATGATTCGAAAACATCACTTTGTTCACTACTTGTAGCAGCACTCGTGTGCTGAGAGATTTGCTTCGTATTGTCACTGGTGGCAATGCACGTCTGGGCTATCGCTATGGCCTTACTCAAGGTTGGGGTCTCTACAGTCAGAAGTTTGCAAAGTATGGTTTCGTGGCCGATGCCAATGTGCTCCAAATATCCTTCAAATTCACAATGTCCTCCAAGGCGTCTTAGCTCGGCGACATAACTCGCCACTTCCTGGCCTTCAGACCTTTCGCCATCAGAACGCTTTCCTTCGGGTTCAAATGCTCCCGGACCAGTGTGCACAAATCGTATGATTTCTCCATGGGTTTCGCTGGAGTGAGCAGATTCTTCATGAGGCCATACGTTGGTGCCCCACAGACGGTGAGGAGGATCGCCCTTCGTTTGGCAGCACTCTCTTCCCCATCTAGCTCGTTGGCCACGAAGTATTGGTCGAGTCGCTCCACAAAAGTTTCCCAATCATCTCCCTCTGAGAATTTCTCCAGGATGCCCACTGTTCTCTGCATCTTTGGGTTCGCTATCTGTATCTCGTCACCAGTTGTTGTGTATGGAGAAAGAGTCAGACTGAACACTGTGAGCTCAAAGTAAAGTGTGACCTTAGTCTTTTATTGCAGGTCTCCAGAGTGCCTCTCCAACCTGTGAAGCCACCTTAAATATCTGTGCTCCCAAGGGATTATGGGATCCCTTGGGACTCCAGGGGATGAGCCCTCTGGTGGCTGTACAGAATAAATACAAGTTCACATATATAAGAATGATAGGCATCACTTTGGAAGCGGCTTTCATTTTCCTTGACAACTTCCATAGTTGATAAGTACCTGGAGCAGTCATTCAGCCTGGGTGGGTGGTGTTGGCCGTGGCTCAGCAGGTCACTCTCTCGTCTCAGAGTCTGATACTTGTGGGTTCAAAAACCACTTAAGCACTCGAGTGCAGTGCTGAGGGAGTGCTGTGCTGTCCTGTCTGACGTGCTATCTTTCAGATGAGACGTTAAACCAAGGCTCCATCTGCCCACTCAGTAAAAAGATCCCGCGGCACTATTTTGAAGAGGAGCAAAGGGAGTTCTCCCCGGTGTCCTGGCCAATATCTATCCCTAAAACAGATCATTTGGTCGTTATCTCATTGCTGTTTGTGGGAACTTTCTGTGCGCAAATTGGCTGCTGCTTTTCCTACATTACAACAGTGACTACACTTCAAAAGTACTTCATTGGCTGTAAAGCACTTTGGGACATCCGGTGTCCGTGAAACGTGTATAAATGCAAGTCTTTTATTTTTGCCTTTGTTTACAGATCCTTGCAATAACTAAGTCTGGTACTCTGCACTCCCCCAGGACAAAGACCCGGCAATTTTCCTCTTGGCCTGACGAGATAATTTATTCAATGGTGTCGTGCTCAACCCTGACCCACCGCTTCCCCCCCCCCCCCCCCCCCATCCCTTTAATGTAGTAAAATGTCTCAAGGCACTTCACAGAGGCGATTATCAAAACAAAACCGAGCCACATGAGACATTAGAACAAGTGACCAAAGTCAAAGAGCTAAGTATTAAGGAGCATCTTAAAGGAGGAATGAGAGGCTGAGCGGTTTAGGGAGGGAATTCCAGAGCTTGGGGCCTCGGCAGCTGAAGGCACGGCCGCCAATCGTGGGGCAAAGGAAATCGGAGGACCCCAGAATTGGAGGAGCACGGGGGGTGTCGTAGGGCTGAAGGAGGTTACAGAGACGGAGGGGCGAGGCCACGAAGCGATTTGAACACACACAAGAGAATTTTAAAATCCCTAAACCATGGTTGCTGCGGCTAAATATATTCCCTCCAGCGGAGGCCAGCGCAGACTGAGGGGGAGGGAAATCGAACTTTGGCAGCTTCACTTCTGTATTGGTCAGCATCTTAATTGGATGAACTCACTGACTTCGGGGGAATTGTGTCTTGATTTTTCATTTAGCCTTGCCAGTAAATGAGACAATACGTGCGTATCTGAGAACAAATAATTTACAGGAAAATTAATGAGTCCATTGACCTAACGATAGAAACACCCACGGAAAGCTACAGGAATCATAGAGGATCTCAGGATACAATGTCATTTTTGAATGGCTTAGGTTAGTGCTTCCCTGCGTTATTTCCCATTTCCTGCCACGTGCTTCAGTGCTTCTGATTTCTTCTCGCAGAACTGTTTCCTATCGGCGACCCTGCGGCAGAGAAAGAACAAAGAGGACGAGAGCATGAACGATCCAGGCAACGTGCCAGAGAAACTCTCCCAAAGGCCGAGAATGAAACCCAAACCGTTTCTGGCTCAGCTTTTGGACAGAAGCGCGAGGTGCCTGTGGTCGGAGATCTGCGGGGGTCAGTGGGGATATGGATGGGATTCTACAAGCTTGGATGGGAGGATCGACGGCTTGGTGGTGCGATGGCGAGGGAGTTGGGCTAGACTGCCGATCGTTGCTCGAGAAAGTGTTCGGGGCAAGAATGAGCGGGCAGGGGCTGGTGCAGATGATGTCCAACCTCCCGACAAGCTGGCCTCCCAGGTTCAGCAGAATGGATAGCAAACTGGTGACAAAACAGAAAACTAAGGCTACAGTAGCATAGTGGTTATGTTACTGGACCAGCAAGTTTGGACTAGTGATCCAGAGACACAGCATTTGATACTAGATCAAGTGTTAATTTTAAATATGAGATTGACAGCTTTCTGTTAACCAAAGGTATTAAGGGATATGGGCCAAAGGCGGATATATGGAGTTCGGCGCAGATCAGCCCTGATCTCATTGAATGGCGGAACAGGCTCAAAGGGCTGAATGGCCTGCTCCTGTTCCTATATGTTCCCAAGTCTTTATTAAGACACTTTTGGCGTGCCTACGGTAAAGGTCACATGTACTTCTGCATTCTTGAATAACTCATTTGGAACCAATGAAACAGAGTGACACAGCCCTGCGTGCTGTGCCTTGGTATGCAATGTCGGGAGCCTCCCTGCGAAGGCCCAATATGGCTCGTTCCCAACTCTCACTATGCCAAGAAGGAAGCTCAGGTGCTTTCCCAGGGAGAGTCACCCACGGCTGACCAGGAAGTTGCTGCCTACCCAACTCCTCTGTCTGAGGAACATAAGAACATAAGTGTTACACTCATAATAAATGGTCAGACTGAGTACTGTGTGTAATGAGCAAGTGTGACCTTAGCTCCTTTATTAAGGTTCCAGAGTGCAGGTACCTCGTGGGTGGCCTGCTTCGATACTGTGCTCCCAAGGGATGCTGGTATCCCTCGGGACTCCAACAAGTAGGCCCTCTGGTGGTGGTGTGATACAGGTTACAAGGGGTTAAATACATAACAATAAGAACATAAAAAATAGCAGCAGCAGGAGGCCATTTGGCCCCTCGAGCCTGCTCTGCCATTCAATAAGTTCACGGCTGATCTGATCATAGCCTCAGCTCCACTTCCCTACCCGTTCCCCATAACCCTTGACTCCCTTATCGCTTAAAAATCTGTCTATCTCCGCCTTAAATATATTCAATGTCCCAGCCTCCACAGCTCTCTGGGGCAGAGAATTCCACAGATTTACAACCCTCTGAGAGAAGAAATCCCTCCTCATCTCAGTTTTAAATGGGTGGCCCCTTATTCTGAGACGATGCCCCCTAGTTTTAGTTTCCCTTATGAGTGGAAATATCCTCTCTGCATCCACCTTGTTGAGCCCCCTCATTATCTTATAAGTTTCAATAAGATCACCTCTCATTCTTTTGAACTCCAATATGTATAGACCCAACCTACTCAACCTATCTTCATGTCAACCCCTCATCTCTGGAATCAACCTAGTGAACCTTCTCTGAACAGTCTCCAATGCAAGAATATCCTTCCTTAAATACAGAAACCAAAACTGTACACAGTACTCCTGGTGTGGCCTCACCAATACCCTGTACAGTTGTAGCAGGACTTCTCTGCTTTTATACTCTATCCTCCTTGCAATCCAGGCCAACATTCCATTGACTTTCCTGATCACTTGCTGTACCTGCATACTAACTTTTTGTGTTTCATGCACAAGGAACCCAGGTCGGTGTCTCCTGCAGCATTTTGCAATTTTTTTCCATTTAAATTATAATTTGCTTTTCTATTTTTCTGCCAAAATGGATAACCTCACATTTTACCACATTGCGCTCCATCTGCCAAATTTTTGCCCACTCACTTAGCCTGTCTATATCCCTTTGCAGATTTTTTTACATCTTCTTCACAATTTGCTTTCCAACCCATCTTTGTATCATCAGCAAACTTGGCTACATTACATTCGGTCCCTTCATCCAAGTCATCAATATAAGAATTAGGAACAGGAGTAGGCCATCTAGCCCCTCGAGCCTGCTCCGCCATTCAACAAGATCATGGCTGATCTGGCCGTGGACTCAGCTCCACTTACCTGCCCACTCCCCATAACCCTTAATTCCCTTATTGGTTAAAAATCTATCTATCTGTGATTTGAATACATTCAATGAGCTAGCCTCAACTGCTTCCTTGGGCAGAGAATTCCACAGATTCACAACCCTCAACTCTGTTTTAAATTGGCTCCCCCATATTTTGAGGCTGTGTCCCCTAGTTCTAGTCTCCCCGACCAGTGGAAACAACCTCTCTGCCTCTATCTTGTCTATCCCTTTCATTATTTTAAATGTTTCTATAAGATCACTCCTCATCCTTCTGAACTCCAATGAGTAAAGACCCAGTCTACTCAATCTATCATCATAAGGTAACTCCCTCATCTCCGGAATCAGCCTAGTGAATCGTCACTGTACCCCCTCCAAAGGTAGTATATCCTTCCTTCAGAAAGGTGACCAAAACTGCACGCAGTACTCCAGGTGCGGCCTCACCAATACCCTGTACAATTGCAGCAGGACCTCCCTGCTTTTGTACTCCATCCCTCTCGCAATGAAGGCCAACATTCCATTCGCCTTCCTGATTACCTGCTGCACCTGCAAACTAACTTTTTGGGATTCATGCACAAGGACCCCAGGTCCCTCTGCACCTCAGCATGTTGTAATTTCTCCCCATTCAAATAATAATCCCTTTTTACTGGCTTTTTTTCCAAGGTGGATGACCTCACATTTTCCGACATTGTATTCCATCTGCCAAACCTTAGCCCATTCGCTTAACCTATCTAAATCTCTTTGCAGCCTCTCTGTGTCCTCTACACAACCCGCTTTCCCACTAATCTTTGTGTCATCTGCAAATTTTGTTACTCTACACTCTGTCCCCTCTTCCAGGTCATCTATGTATGTTGTAAACAGTTGTGGTCCCAGCACCGATCCCTGTGGCACACCACTAACCACTGATTTCCAACCCGAAAAGGACCCATTTATCCCAACTCTCTGCTCTCTGTTAGCCAGCCAATTCTCTATCCATGCTAATACATTTCCTCTGACTCCGCGTACCTTTATCTTCTGCAGTAACCTTTTGTGTGGCACCTTATCGAATGCCTTTTGGAAATCTTCTATCCACCATGCTATCCTCAAAGAATTCCCATAAATTAGTTAAACATGATTTCCCCTTCATGAATCCATGTTGCGTCTGCTTGATTGCACTATTCCTATCTAGATGTCCCGCTATTTCTTCCTTGATGATAGCTTCAAGCATTTTCCCCACTACAGATGTTAAACTAACCGGCCTATAGTTACCTGCCTTTTGTCTGCCCCCTTTTTTAAACAGAGGCGTTACATTAGCTGCTTTCCAATCCGCTGGTACCTCCCCAGAGTCCAGAGAATTTTGGGAGATTATAACGAATGCATCTGCTATAACTTCCGTCATCTCTTTTAATACCCTAGGATACATTTTCATCAGGACCAGGGGACTTGTCTACCTTGAGTCCCATTAGCCTGTCCAGCACTACCCCACTAGTGATAGTGATTGTCTCCAGGCCCTCTCTTCCCACATTCCCGTGACCAGCAATTTTTGGTATGGTTTTTGTGTCTTCCACTGTGAAGACCGAAGCAAAATAATTATTTAAGGTCTCAGCCATTTCCACATTTCCTATTATTAAATCCCCCTTCTCATCTTCTAAGGGACCAACATTTACTTTAGTCACTCTTTTCCGTTTTATATGTTGGTAAAAGCTTTTACTACCTGTTATGTTTTGCGCAAGTTTACTTTCGTAATCTATCTTTCCTTTCTTTATTGCTTTCTTAGTCATTCTTTGCTGTCGTTTAAAATTTTCCCAATCTGCTAGTTTCCCACTAACCTTGGCCACCTTATACGCATTGGTTTTTAATTTGATACTCTCCTTTATTTCCTTGGTTATCCACGGCTGGTTATCCCTTCTCTTACCGCCCTTCTTTTTCACTGGAATATATTTTTGCTGAGCACTTTGAAAGAGCTCCTTAAAAGTCCTCCACTGTTCCTCAATTGTGCCACCGTTTAGTCTGTGTTTCCAGTCTACTTTAGCCAACTCTGCCCTCATCCCACTGTAGTCCCCTTTGTTTAAGCATAGTACGCTCGTTTGAGACACTACTTACTCACCCTCAATCTGTATTACAAATTCAACCATACTGTGATCACTCATTCCGAGAGGATCTTTTACTAGGAGATCGTTTATTATTCCTGTCTCATTACACATGACCAGATCTAAGATAGCTTGCTCCCTTGTAGGTTCTGTAACATACTGTTCTAAGAAACAATCCCGTATGCATTCCTCCTGAAGGCTACCCTGTGCGATTTGATTTGACCAATCGATATGTAGGTTAAAATCCCCCATGATTACTGCCGTTCCTTTTTCGCATGCCTCCATTATTCCCTTGATTATTGCCCGCCCCACCGTGAAGTTATTATTTGGGGGCCTATAAACTACACCCACCAATGACTTTTTCCCCTTACTATCTCTAATCTCCACCCACAATGATTCAACATTTTGTTCATTAGAGCCAATATTGTCTCTCTCAACTGCCCTGATATCATCTTTTATTAACAGAGCTACCCCACCTCCTTTCCCTTCTTATCTATCTTTCCGAATTGTCAGATACCCCTGTATGTTTAATTCCCAGTCTTGGCCACCCTGCAACCACATTTCTGTAATGGCCACCAAATCATACCCATTTGTAATGATTTGTGCTGTCAACTCATTTACTTTGTAAATAGTTGAGGCCCAACACCGATCCCTGAGTCACCCCACTAATTACTATTTTCCAACCAGAAAATGACCCATTTATCCCGGTACTCTGTTTTCTGTTAGCATGGATAGAGGATTGGCTAACTAATATTACCCCCAAACCCGTGAGCTTTTGTCTTGTGCAGTAACCTATAATGTGGCACTTTATCGAATGCTTTCTGGAAATTCAAATACACCACATCAACTAGTTCCCCCTTATCCATTCTGCTCGTTGCATCCTCAAAGAACTCCAGCAAATTTGTCAAACATGATTTCCCCTTCATAAAACCATGCTGACTCTGCTTGATTGAATCTTGCTTTTCAAATGTCCCGCTACTGCTTCCTGAATAATGGACTCCAGCATTTTCCCAACGACCGATGTTAGGCTAACTGGTCTATAGCTGGACACGCTGGAGAATCTCAAAGGAAGGAGTAGGGCAACAGGAAGACTGGTGAGAATGTGGAACTTACTACTACATGGAGTAATTGAGGCAAATAGCATAGATGCATTTAAGTGGAAGCACACAGGGGAGAAAGGAATAGAAGCATATGCTGATAGCGTTAGAGGAAACATGGTGGTAGGAAATGTTCCCTCTGTTTATTTCAATGCACGGTCCCTTTAAATGTCTGCGCATGCGCATTATTCCAAATAGAGAAGCCTTTGAGCGGCCTGTGCGGAACTTTGCAGATTACTGCACGGGCGTGCATTGCACAGCTTAGAGGGAACTTTGGCGATAGGAGGCTTGAGTAGAGCATAAACACCAGCACAGATCAGTTGGTCCCAAATGGCTAGTTTCTGTGCTGTAAATTTTGTTTAAATTGTAAGAGAGAATACATGCTGATGGGGGGGGCAAGTCGAGTAGCCCCAGTGAAAGGGAATTTAATTTCTATGCGAGCGCTGAAATCATTTGTAACACTCTCCTTCCTACTCCTCCCCCATTGGCACAGTGCCAACCCATTTGCCAGGTTGTCTTGATACCAGATTTCATCGTTGTTGACTCATCAACAATAGGATTTCTCCATAGCTGCAGTAATACGTGGGAATAAAGGAGGCAGATTTTGCATTTGTATAGTGCCTTTACGATCTCGGGACTTGGGTTGCAATGTAAATCTTTATTCTGTTCGAGCAAGCCTTTGACACATGCAATGTCTCTAAGCAGTAGGCATTGGATTTATTTCTCTATGACCCCATTTTTCCCCTCTTGGTAGAAACGTAACTTTTCTCAATCCTTTTGAGCCTGACTACAAATTGTGAAGAAAAGCTCAAGATTTTTTATAGGTCTCTAGTTACAATCTTTATAGGTCTCTAGTTACGCACACTACCCTTAGTCATTGTGAATGAGACCCCCAGAGATAAGACCATTCCTGCAGAACACCAAATGGCAACTTGTCCATTATCCTGGGCCAGTGTCCCATGACCTATCGCTACCTTGGAACCATCTCAATTCACAATGTATTAACAGAGGTTAGTCAAACAGGCACAAATGGCACATCCAGCACTGTCAGCTAAAATGTACCCTGACTCTTTTAAACCCTAAAGCACCCTGAGAATGAACAACTTTAACCATTTCATTATTTCTAGCCACAGTACAAATCCTCGAGACATTTATAAGTTTAAAAAGAAAGCAAAAACCTCAATCATATGAGATTCAACCAAATCCTAACCCTATGTATACACGACTAGGGGATCTTGCACAGTTCGCCATAGGGCCAGCAATATGAGTGCAACAGTTGGCCTTGAGGTCAGTGGGTTCGAGGGTGGAAAAGGAACAATCATTTCCATTCCTTCCTGCTTTCTGGTGACTCCGCTGTGAATGTGTCGGTAAATGTCCCAAGGCACTTCACAGGAGAGTTCTTAGACAAAAATTAACCAAATTAGTTGAACAATCTTAACGCATCTTCGTTATCAAGATAGGCTACACTAATCAAGGTTTTTAGGATGATGAAGGCAACCAATTGCGTTCGAGTTGACATAGATTTGGTTTGGGAGGACCAGGGCTCACAATTTTAAGTTTTGTAGGCCCAGATCTAAGTTAGATGTCAGGAGGCGGTTCTTTTCCCAGGGAATAGTGGACCTCGAACAGGCTGCCAGCTCATGTGATGGACGCTGATTCGATTAATTTCTTCAAGTGAGAGCTTGGACCTGTTTCTGGCTGGGGCGGAGATCACCTCGTACAAAAGGTAGGTACTGCATAGAATTATCAGGGCCAGAGCAATCTCCTGAACTAGGAAATTGGCCTGGGTTTTTAAATCTGCTTTTTTGCCCCTCCCAGGAGATCACATGGTTTTGGGTGGGGTGGAGAGCATAATAAAGAAAGACTTGCATTTATATAGCACCTTTCATGACGACCGGACGTGTCTCAGTGCTTTACATATACACAAGGTATCACAATTGTGTAGGACAGGCCCTAAGGGAGTCCCAGATAAGGAGCTCCAACCTGTATCAGAGGCCAGAATTGGAGGAGCACAGATATCTTGGGGGATTTTGGAGCTGGAGGGATTTGAAAACAAGGATGAGAAGTTTGAAATCGAGGTGTTACTTAACCGGGAGCCAATGTCGGTCAGTGAGCACAGGAGATGGTGGGTGAACAGGACCTGGTGCGAGTTAGCAGACAGGACGGCAGGTTTTTGTATGAGCTCCTGTTTATGGAGGCAGGGAGGCCAGCCGGGAGACCTTTTTAAACCATAAGTAGTGGAGGTACTTTAATTATTACTAAAGGCTGCCCACAGGCTCAGCCTCGGAACTCACAAAGTGAGCTCTGGAACGTGCAGCCCTCGCTCAGAAACTGGCACTAACTGAGCTGTTGGCACTGGAGGAATCTGGTGTGAGGATTCTCAATGTCCAGCCTTGTGATAGACATATCAAGTAGTGGTCCTGGAACTCCCTCCCGAACAGCGCTGTGGGAGTGCCTTCACCACACGGACTGCAGCGGTTCAAGACAAAGGCTCATCACCACCTTCTCTAGGCCAACTAGGGATGGGCAATAAATGCCGGCCTTGCCACATCCCACAATTCAGTAAAAGCAGACAACTTCACCTGCCACAGCACCACGGGTTACTAGCGAATGCCATCAACAGAATCTTTCACATTTCTTTTTTTTCTCTTTCGCTTGTTCCTTTCCCTTTTCTTTCTCCCTCTCTCTCTTTATTATCAAACTCCGCCAGGAAATAGTAATCCGACTCAGGAGGCTCTCCAAGTACCTGAAGGGGTTTCCTTCACAAATGTACAGTAGAGATATGATTTCTTTTGTTCTGGGATGTGGGCGTCGCTGGCAAGGCCGGCATTTGTTGCCCATCCCTAATTGCCCTCGAGAAGGTGAGCCGCCGCCTTGAACCGCTGCAGTCCGTGTGGTGAAGGTGCTCCCACAGTGCTGTTAGCCCAGCGGCATTGAAGGAACGGCGATATATTTCCGAGTCAGGATGGTGTGTGACTTGGAGGGGAACTTGCAGGTGATGGTGTTCCCATGCTCCTGCTGCCCTTGTCCTTCTAGGTGGTAGAGGTCGCGGGTTTGGGAGGTGCTGTCGAAGAAGCCTTGGCAAGTTGCTGCAGTGCATCTTGTAGATGGTACACACTGCAGCCACGGTGCGCCAGTGGTGGAGGGAGTGAATGTTGAAGGTGGTGGATGGGATGCCAATCAAACGCGTTGCTTTGTCCTGGTTGGTGTCGAGCTTCTTGAGTGTTGTTGGAGCTGCACTCATCCAGGCAAGTGGAGAGTATTCCATCACACTCCTGACTTGTGCCTTGTAGATGGTGGAAAGGCTTTGGGGAGTCAGGTGTTGCTCAAAATAATGAGGGAGTTTTGATTGAGTAAATCAGGACAAACTGTTTCCGCTGGCGGAAGTGTTGATAACCAGAGGACGTTGATTTAAGGTAATTGGCAAAAGAACCAGAGGAGGGGTGAATAGTTTTTTTACGCAGCGAGTTGTTATGCTCTGGAACGCACTGCCTGAAAAGGGGGTGGAAACAGATTCAATAGTAACTTTCAAAAGGGAATTGAATGTATACTTGAAAAGGAAAAATTTGCAGCGCTCTGGGGAACGAGTTGGACTAATTGGATAGCTCTTTGAAAGAGTGGCATAGGCCCATTGGGCCAAAAGGCCTCCCGTGATGTATGATTCTATAAACAGTCGCACATCTATCACCTTGTGCTATGAAATGGGAAGGAAAGTATTTGGAACAAGAAGCATACGCCTCCGACCTTCCTTCCCCTTTAAGGAATGGAATTCTTAAATTTAAAAAAACCCACACAAAACATTCTTGATGAGCAAAGGGGATAAATAATTGTATTGGTTTGCCAAAGGGGCACAATCTTAAAATTAGAGCTCGGACATTCAGGAGTGAAAGCAGGAAGGACTTTTTCCGCACTTTCCCGACCGCTCCCCCCGTAAGAAAAGGCAGTGGATGGTGGGGTCAATTGGAACTTTCAAGGCTGGAACAGATAGATTTTTGTTGGGTGAGGATATGCAGGGATATAGAGCTAAGCTGGAGAAATGGAGTTGAGATACAGATCATCCATGATCTAATTGAATGGCGGAGCCGGCTCACGGCACTCCCTATGAATCCACCAGGGGAAGTTCAGTAGTTACGTTATCGACAAGCTGTGAGTCAGACTTGAGTGTCTAACCACTTCCTCGCAACCTAAAGGGAAGTTACGAGTTAAGATGGTGCTTATAAGGCGCAAATTAATACTGCGTCTGTTTGTATGCAGCGTGGACCAGATGAGGGAGATTTTGAAGTGTTTATTAAATACTTGAAGGGGGAAAATCTGTTGGGAGATGGGGAAAAAGCAGAGGGAGTGGGAGGAATTGGAGAGCTCTTTCACAGAGCCGGCACAGGCACACTGGGCCAAAAGGCTTCCTTCGGTGCTATACGATTCTATTCTAATGCTGAGCGGTAGCCTGGAGTCCTTTCAGTTTTACTCACTTAAAAAAAAAAATTCTCCTTTCCTTGTAACCACTGTGTACCTGTCTGCAGTACCTGGTGAGGAATGTAAACCCTGGCAGTCAGTGCAGTTAATAACACAACAACTGCACCCCTCTCGCCCTCTCACCAACCCCTGCCTCTCCCTCCCTCGCAAACCCCTCTCTCGCAACTCCTCCCTCTCTCTCGCAAACTCCTCCCTCTCTCTCGCAAACTCCTCCCTCTCTCTCGCAAACTCCTCCCTCTCTCTCGCAAACTCCTCCCTCTCTCTCGCAAACCCCTCCCTCTCTCCAAGCCAACCCCTCCCTCTCTCCAAGCCAACCCCTCCCTCTCTCCAAGCCAGCCCCTCCCTCTCTCCAAGCCAGCCCCTCCCTCCCTCTCCCTCTCTCCAAGCCAACTCCTCCCTCCCTCTCCCTCTCTCCAAGCCAACTCCTTCCTCTCCCTCCCTCCTCACTCCATTCCTCTCCTCCATTTTCTCTCTCTATCCTACCTTTCCCGCCCTCCTCCCCTCCCCTCCCCTCCCCTCTCTTTCCCCCCCCCCCCCCCCCCCACCCAACAGAGGTCACTGTGTATTTTCTTAACCCGCGCTACCAATAGCCAAAGGTCACAGCCATAGTTAATTTTTATGCTGTGAGAATATTCCAGACAGTGACTGGGCACTCCTCACGTTGGCCAATCGACAGTGTCTACACAAATGTACGCTTCTTGCTGGAACTACCACTTTCATCTTCCCAGTGGACTATCGATGTCGGATTGATGGGACTCTACAGTTCTACAGAGTGACTGGATTTCGAAGGTAATTCCAAAGACGTAGATTATAATATGTCCTTACTATACAGTACAAATGCACATGAGGCTCATACTAGAGAGAAGGTCACTCTGTGACCAGTAACCTTTATTCACCAGCACTGAAGTGGAGAAGATGGGTGGAGCTTCCCCTTTTATACCTGAAAGTCCAGGTTAGGAGTGTCTCCCACAAGTTCACCACCTAGTGGTCAGTGTTCTCATGGTGTACAATTTAGGTCAGTTTATATATGGATTACAATGACAGTTGAATATATGACATCACCTACCCCCAAAGTCTTATTAGGATCACAGGTTAAGTCTCTCTGATGGTTTACGCTCCCTTGTAGAGCGCCTGAGTTGGGGCTCCGGTTGTTGGGGGCTGGCCTGAGTGTCTGCTGTTTGCGGTGCCTCAGGCCTGTCTGGACTGCCCACGGTGACTGGCTCTCCTCCACTTGGTTCCGGTGTTCGGTCACCTGTGGTGGAGTGAACTCTACATCGTGTTCTTCCTCTGCTGCTTCTATGGGGTTGCTGAACCTCCTTTTTGTTTGATTCACGTGTTTACGGCAGATTTGTCCATTGGTAAGTTTAACTACCAGAATCCTATTCCCCTCTTTGGCAATCACAGTGCCTGCGAGCCATTTGGGCCCTGCAGCGTAGTTGAGGACAAAGACAGGGTCATTGACATCAATACATTGCGCCCTCGCATTCCCGTCATGGTTGTCACATTGTGACCGGCGTCTGCTCTCAACAATTTCTTTCATGGTGGGGTGTATAAGGGATAACCTGGTTTTGAGTGTCCTTTTCATTAGCACCTCCGCGGGTGGAACCCCTGTGAGCGAGTGTGGTCGGGATCTATAGGCCTTTGTAGGGAACCTCCTTAGATTCTGAGCATCCCCTGTTTGATTATCTGCACTGCTCGTTCCGCCTGGCCGTTTGAGGCTGGCTTGAATGGTGCCGTTCTGACATGGTTGATACCATTTCATGCCATGAAGTCCTGGAACTCAATGCTTGTAAAGCACGGGCCATTGTCGCTGACAAGACGTCCGGTAGACCATGGGCAGCGAACACTGCCCGTAGACTTTCTACCGTGGCAGAGGATGTGCATGAATTGAGAATGTCACACTCAATCCATTTGGAGTAGGCGTCTTCTACAGCCAAAAACATTTTTCCCATGAAAGGACCTGCGTAGTCCACATGGATGCGTGACCATGGCTTGGCAGGCCAGGACCGGGGGCTTCCCTCGACGCATTGCCCAGCTGGGGACACGTGTTGCACCTGCGAACACAAAGTTCCAGGTCTGCATCTATCCCTGGCCACCAAACATGTGACCTGGCAATTGCCTTCATCATGACAATGCCCGGGTGCTCATTGTGGAGTTTTCTGATGAACGCCCCATCTGGGGCATGACTACTCGGTTTCCCCACAGTAGGCAGTCGGCCTGAATCGAGAGTTCATCCTTGTGCCTGTGAAATGGTTTAAATTCCTCAGGGTATGCCCCGCACGTGGCTGCCCAGTTCCCATTCAGGACACATTTCTTGACTAAAGACAGTAGCGAGTCTCTATTTGTCCAGACTTTGATCTGACGGACTGCCACGGGTGAGTCTTCGCTTTCGAAAGCTTCAACAGCTATGACCATCTCAGCAGCATGCCCCCTCAGTGATGGCTAGTGAGAGCCTGCTGAGTGCAGCGGCGCAGTTTTCAGTGCCCGGTCTGTGCCGAATTGTATAGCCATAGACGGCTAACATGAGTGTCCACCTCTGTATGCGGGCCAATGCATTTGCATTTCTGCCTTATTGGCAGCCAAAAGGGACGTTAGGGGTTTGTGATCTGGCTCCAGCTCAAATTTCCTGCCAAACAGGTACTGGTGCATTTTTTTTTTTACTGCATATACATATGCAAGCGCTTCCTTTTCTACCATCCCATAGCCCCTTTCTCCCTGGGGCAGACTTCTGGAGGCATAAGCTACCGGTTGTAACTGACGCTTGGCATTAACATGCTGCAACACACACCCAACCCCATAGGACGACGCTTCGCACGTTAGAATAAGTTTCTTAAATGGGTCATATGGCGTTAACAGATTGTTAGAGCACGCAATTTGTTATGCTCCATCAAAAGCCCTTTCCTGGCTGTCCCCCCCCAGACCCATTCGCGACCTTTGCATAGGAGCACACCAACAGCGTGCTCAATTTGGGAAGAAAGTTACCAAAATAGTTCAGGAGCCCCAGGAACGAACGCAGCTCCGTCGTGTTACGGGATCTGGGTGCTCTCTGGATCACTTCCGTTTTGGATGCAGTAGGGCTGATACTGTCTGCTGCTACCCTTATCCCCAGAATTCTACCTCTGGAGTTAGGAAGACGCACTTCGCCTTTTTCAGTCGCAGCCCTATCCGGTCCAGTCTGCGTAGCACCTCCTCCAGGTTGTGGAGGTGTGCTTCAGTATTGCAACCCATGATGATGATTTCATCTTGAAAAACCACCGACCTTGGAATCGACTTGAGGAGACTTTCCATGTTTCATTGAAAGATCATGGGTTATAATGGGTGACTTTAATATGCACATAGATTGGGCTAGCCAAACTGGAAGCAATACGGTGGAGGAGGATTTCCTGGAATGCATAAGGGATGGTTTTCTAGACCAATATGTCGAGGAACCAACTAGGGGGGAGGCCATCTTAGACTGGGTGTTGTGTAATGAGAGAGGATTAATTAGCAATCTCATTATGCGAGGCCCCTTGGGGAAGAGTGACCATAATATGGTGGAATTCTGCATTAGGATGGAGAATGAAACAGTTAATTCAGAGACCATGGTCCAGAACTTAAAGAAGGGTAACTTTGAAGGTATGAGGCATGAATTGGCTAAGATAGATTGGCTAATGATACTTAAGGGGTTGACTGTGGATGGGCAATGGCAGACATTTAGAGACCGCATGGATGAATTACAACAATTGTACATTCCTGACTGGCGTAAAAATAAAAAAGGGAAGGTGGCTCAACCGTAGCTATCTAGGGAAATCAGGGATAGTATTAAAGCCAAGGAAATGGCATACAAATTGGCCAGAAATAGCAGCGAACCTGGGGACTGGGAGAAATTTAGAACTCAGCAGAGGAGGACAAAGGGTTTGATTAGGGCAGGGAAAATGGAGTACGAGAAGAAGCTTGCAGGGAACATTAAGGCGGATTGCAAAAGTTTCTATAGGTATGTAAAGAGAAAAAGGTTAGTAAAGACAAACGTAGGTCCCCTGCAGTCAGAATCAGGGGAAGTCATAACGGGGAACAAAGAAATGGCAGACCAATTGAACAAGTACTTTGGTTCAGTATTCACTAAGGAGGACACAAACAACCTTCCGGATATAAAAGTGGTCAGAGGATCTATTAAGGAGGAGGAACTGAGGGAAATCTTTATTAGTCGGGAAATTGTGTTGGGGAAGTTGATGGGATTGAAGGCCGATAAATCCCCAGGGCCTGATGGACTGCATCCCAGAGTACTTAAGGAGGTGGCCTTGGAAATAACGGATGCATTGACAGTCATTTTCCAACATTCTATTGACTCTGGATCAGTTCCTATCGAGTGGAGGGTAGCCAATGTAACCCCACTTTTTAAAAAAGGAGGGAGAGAGAAAGCAGGGAATTATAGACCGGTCAGCCTGACCTCAGTAGTGGGTAAAATGATGGAATCAATTATTAAGGATGTCATAGCAGCGCATTTGGAAAATGGTGACATGATAGGTCCAAGTCAGCATGGATTTGTGAAAGGGAGATCATGCTTGACAAATCTTCTGGAATTTTTTGAGGATGTTTCCAATAAAGTGGACAAAGGAGTACCAGTTGATGTGGTATATTTGGACTTTCAGAAGGCTTTCGACAAGGTCCCACACAGGAGATTAATGTGCAAAGTTAAAGCACATGGGATTGGGGGTAGTGTGCTGACGTGGATTGAGAACTGGTTGTCAGACAGGAAGCAAAGAGTAGGAGTAAATGGGTACTTTTCGGAATGGCAGGCAGTGACTAGTGGGATACCGCAGGGTTCTGTGCTGGGGCCCCAGCTGTTTACATTGTACATTAATGATTTAGACGAGGGGATTAAATGTAGTATCTCCAAATTTGCGGATGACACTAAGTTGGGTGGCAGTGTGAGCTGCGAGGAGGATGCTATGAGGTTACAGAGTGACTTGGATAGGTTAGGTGAGTGGGCAAATGCGTGGCAGATGAAGTATAATGTGGATAAATGTGAGGTTGTCCACTTTGGTAGTAAAAACAGAGAGACAGACTATTATCTGAATGGTGACAGATTAGGAAAAGGGAAGGTGCAACGAGACCTGGGTGTCATGGTACATCAGTCATTGAAGGTTGGCATGCAGGTACAGCAGGCGGTTAAGAAAGCAAATGGCATGTTGGCCTTCATAGCGAGGGGATTTGAGTACAGGGGCAGGGAGGTGTTGCTACAGTTGTACAGGGCCTTGGTGAGGCCACACCTGGAGTATTGTGTACAGTTTTGGTCTCCTAACTTGAGGAAGGACATTCTTGCTATTGAGGGAGTGCAGCGAAGATTCACCAGACTGATTCCCGGGATGGTGGGACTGACCTATCAAGAAAGACTGGATCAACTGGGCTTGTATTCACTGGAGTTCAGAAGAGTGAGAGGGGACCTCATAGAAACGTTTAAAATTCTGACGGGTTTGGACAGGTTGGATGCAGGAAGAATGTTCCCAATGTTGGGGAAGTCCAGAACCAGGGGTCACAGTCTAAGGATAAGGGGTAAGCCATTTAGGACCGAGATAAGGAGAAACTTCCTCACCCAGAGAGTGGTGAACCTGTGGAATTCTCTACCACAGGAAGTAGTTGAGGCCAATTCACTAAATATATTCAAAAGGGAGTTAGATGAAGTCCTTACTACTCGGGGGATCAAGGGGTATGGCGTGAAAGCAGGAAGTGGGTACTGAAGTTTCATGTTCAGCCATGAACTCATTGAATGGCGGTGCAGGCTAGAAGGGCTGAATGGCCTGCTCCTGCACCTATTTTCTATGTTTCTATGTTTCTATCACGGCGGCCGAGCGAATCCCAAACAGACATCTGTTATACTCAAACAGCCCCTTGTGCGTCGTGATGGTGGTCAGCTTCTTCGACTCACTCGCCAGCTCTTGAGTCATGTAAGCTGAGATCAGGTCCAATTTTGAAAAAAGTTTGCCACCGGATAGCATCGCAAAGAGGTCCTCCGCTCTCGGTAGCGGGTACTGGTCTTGGAGTGACACCCGATTGATGGTGGCCTTGTAATCACCACATATCCTGACCGACCCATCCGCCTTGAGCACCGGCACAATCGGGCTCGCCCAGTCACTGAATTCAACTGGCGAGATGATGCCTTCCCTCAGCAGGCGGTCCAATTCACCTTCTATCTTTTCCCTCATCACGTACGGCACCATTCTAGCCTTGTAGTGTACTGGCCTGGCGTCCGGGTTTATGTGAATCACTACCTTGGTCCCCATGAAAGTGCCGATGCCGGGTTGAAATAGTGAGTCAAATTTGTCCAGGACCTGTGAGCATTATATTCACTCCACAGAAGAAATTGCACTGACATCGCCCCATTTCCAGTTCATGACAGCAAGCCAACTCCTCCCCAGTAGTGCGGTACCGTCCTCTGGGACAATCCAGAGTGGCAACCTGTTCTCTGAATCTTTGTGGATCACGAATACCGTGGCGCTGACTAGCACCGGAATCATCTCCTTTGTATATGTCCGTAGCTGTGCGTCAATCGGCAATAATTTTGGCCTCCTGGCCTTGGACACCCACAACTTGTTGAACTGTTTGATACTCATCAGGGACTGGCTGGCCCCCGTGTCTAGCTCCATTAATACTGGGATGCCATCGAGGAGCACTTTCATCATTATCGGTGACGTCTTGGTGTATGAACTGTATATGTGCTCCACATGAACTCGCTGAACTTCAGCTTCCAGCGATTTTCCCCAATGTCCATTTGGCCTCATAGGGCTTACATCAGGCCCATCCTCTTCATACATCAACCTGGCTGCAGGCTTCCTGCACATACGCACAAAGTGACCGCTGACGTTGCAATTTCTGCAGGTATATTGCTGATACCTGCAAGTTCTGGCTGGGTGTTTTCCGCCACACCTCCAACATGATCCGTTGTTGGAAACAAAAGGTCCATTACCAGTCGATTGTCTCTGTAACTGTCCTTAAACGCACCATTGACAGGTGTTGATGGCCCCATTACTGGTCACATTGTCCATTGCGATGGCATGAATCGCCGTTCAGCTAGCCATTCCCTCTTTGAATTCGACTACATGCTATGTCCGATTGCCCCTGTCTGCCTGGAGAACTGTGTGCCGCGTTAACAATGTTGACTCCCTGTCCATTTGCTGCATTTAAACCAAGATTTTTGTCAAACACCATTCTGGTCTCTTCCTCCCCTGAGATAAATGTCCGGGCTATCAACGCCACCATTTCCAGGGTCAAGTCTTTGGTCTCAATCAGTTTCCTGAAAACCCCAGCGTGCCCGATGCCCTCAATAAAAAAAAAAGTCTCGCAGCATCTCCGCTCTGCATGCATCTGGGAACTTGCATAGGCTCGCCAGTCGCTGGAGGTCTGCCACGAAGTCTGGAACGCTTTGCCCTTCTCACCGCCGGTGTGTATAAAACCGGTGTCTCGCCATGTGCATGCTGCTCGCCGGTTTAAGGTGTTCCCCGATCAACTTACTGAGCTCTTCAAAAGTCTTGACCGCCGGCTTCTCTGGCGCTAGAAGGTCCTTCATCAGGGAATACGGTCCTGGATCCACAAACTGTCAGGAGATGAGCCCTGCGTTTGTCGGCCGAATCCTGTCCCAGCCATTCCTTAGTGACGAAACTTTTCTGTAGTCTCTCAATAAAATCGTCCCAATCATCACCAACACAATACCTCTCGCCTGTGCTGCTAGTGGCCATGCTCGCGTGGTTTAAATCCCAGTTTCTCGTCGCCAATAATATGTCCTTGCTATACAGGACAAATGCACATGAGGCCCATACTAGAGAGAAGGTCACTCTCTGACCAGTAACCTTTATTCACCAGCACTGAAATGATGAAGATGGGTGGAGCTTCCCCTTTTAAACCTGAAAGTCCAGGTTAGGAGTGTCTCCCACAAGTTCACCATCTAGTGGTCAATGTTCTCACGGTGTACAACTTAGGTCAGTTTATACATGGATCACAATGACAGTTGAATACATGACAGATTGGACTTTAGTGACCAAACCTCCTTTGAACAATGCCTGATGTACAAAGGGAGTTTATTCTCTCAATATAAAGACTTGCATTCGTTCAGCACCTTTCAGGACGTCCAAAAGTGCTTTACAGCCAATGATGTACTTTGTTGAAGTGTGTTCACTGTTGCAATGTAGGAAGCTCGACAGCAAATTTCCGCACAGCAAGCTCCCACAGACAGCAGTGTGATAATGACCAGATAATTTGTTTTTTTAGGACTGCACTAGAGTGTCGGTGTGGATTAAGTGCTCAAGTCTCTGGTATGGGACACAATAGTGTTTTATGACCTGCCGCCCTGCATCATGCAGTGAGCACCTGCTTCCCGGGGAGTTGTCATGATGCCTTCACTTCAAAGCAGTCCGCTGTGTCGGCATTCATTCTTCTAGAGAGACAAGTATCTGCTTGCCTTGCGATGTCCTCGGCAGCCTGTGGCTCATGGACAACTGTGCCGTTTCCCATAACACCATGTTAGGAATGGATCTTACTTGTAAATGTATAAGTAATTCTTCAAGAGAACAGGGTTCAAGGGCATTTATTGTGCTTCGGAGAGGCGGGAGATCGAACAGCCAGAGGCCTATAAAGGCCAACAGTTGGGAGTCGGGGAGTTCGAGGTGCGTCGGAGAGGCCCAGCCGGTGCAGCTGCAGCAGGGAGGCAAAGAAGTAGAAAGAAATCGAAAGGTGACATCATAGCCAAGGGGGTAAGTGATTGGCTGGTGATTGGTAAGTAGTTCGTCTTTTTCTTTTCTTTATCAGTAAGTAACCTTTAGCATTGTTGCCAATTTAAATTTATCTAGGGGTTAAGTCTTGGCAGGACAGCTCGGACATGTGTTATGCTCCTCCTGTACTATGTGGGAAGTCAGGGACGCTTCGGTTGTCCCTCATGACTACGTATACAGGAAGTGCATCCGCCTGCAGCTCCTAACAGACTGCATTGCAGCACTAGAGCTGCGGGTGGATGAACTCTGGAGCATTCACGATGCTGAGAATGACGTGAATAGCATGTTTAGTGAGTTGGTCTTAGTGCAGGTAAGGGGGTACACAGCCAGATAGGGAATGGATGATCAACAGGAAGAGCAGTGCAAGAAAGGTAGTGCAGGAGTCCCCTGCGGTCATCCCCCTGCAAAACAGATACACCGCTTTGGGTACTGTTGAGGGGGATGACTCACCAGGGGAGGGCAGCAGCAGCCAAGTTCATGGCACCGTGGGTGGCTCTGCTGCACAGGAGGGCAGGAAAAGGAGTGGGAGAGTTATAGTGATAGGGGATTCAATTGTAAGGGGAATAGATATGCGTTTCTGCGGCCGCAATCGAGACTCCAGGATGGTATGTTGCCTCCCTGGTGCAAGGGTAAAGGATGTCTCAGAGCGGGTGCAGGGCATTCTGAAAAGGGAGGGTGAACAGCCAGTTGTCATGGTGCATATAGGTACCAACGATATAGGTAAAAAACGGGATGAGGTCCTACAAGGTGAATTTCGGGAGCTAGGAGCTAACTTAAAAAGTAGGACCTCAAAAGTAGTAATCTCAGAATTGCTACCAGTGCCACGTGCTAGTCAGAGTAGGAATCGCAGGATAGCTCAGATGAATACGTGGCTTCAGGAGTGGTGCAGAAGGGAGGGATTCAAATTCCTGCGGCATTGGAACGGGTTCTGGGGGAGGTGGGACCAGTACGAACCGAATGGTCTGCACCTGGGCAGGCCCGGAACCAATGTCCTAGGGGGGGAGTGTTTGCTAGTGCTGTTGGGGAGAAGTTAAACTAATAAGACAGGGGGATGGGAACCTCTGCAGGGAGACGGGCAAGTAGAATGGAGGCAGAAGCTAAAGATAGAAAGAAGAAAAGTAAAAGTGGAGGGCAGAAAAACCTAAAGCAAAAAGGGCCACATTACAGCAAAATTATAAAGGGGCAAAGTGTGTTAGAAAGACAAGCCTGAAGGCTCTCTGCCTCAATGCGAGGTGTATTCGGAATAAGGTGGACGAATTAACTGTGCAGATAGCAGTTAACGGGTATGATGTAATTGGCATCACGGAGACATGGCTCCAGGGTGACCAAGACTGGGAACTCAACATCCAGGGGTATTCAACATTCAGGAAGGATAGACAGAAAGGAAAAGGAGGCGGGGTGGCATTGCTGGTTAAAGAGGAAATTAATGCAATAGTAAGAAAGAACATTAGCTTGGATGATGTGGAATTGGTATGGGAGGAGCTACGGAATACCAAGGGGCAGAAAATGCTAGTGGGAGTTGTGTACAGAACACCAAACAGTAGTAGTAAGGTTGGGGACAGCATCAAACAAGAAATTAGGGATGCATGCAATAAAGGTACAGCAGTTATCATGGGTAACTTTAATCTACATATTGATTGGGCTAACCAAACTGGTAGCAATGCGGAGGAGGAGGATTTCCTGGAGTGTATTAGGGATGGTTTTCTAGACCAATATGTCGAGGAACCAACTTGGGAGCTGGCCATCTTAGACTGGGTGATGTGTAATGAAAATGGACTAATTAGCAATCTTGTTGTGCGAGGCCCCTTGTGGAAGAGTGACCATAACATGGTAGAATTCTTTATTAAGATGGAAAGTGACACAGTTAACTCAAAAACTAGGGTCCTGAACTTAAGGAAAGGTAACTTTGACGGTATGAGGCGTGAATTAGCTAGAATAGACTGGCAAATGATACTTAAAGGGTTGACGGTGGATAAGCAATGGCAAACATTTAAAGATCACGTGGATGAACTTCAGCAATTGTACATCCCTGTCTGGAGTAAAAATAAAATGGGGAAGGTGGCTCAACCGTGGCTAACAAGGGAAATTAAGGATCGTGTTAAATCCAAGGAAGAGGCATATAAATTGGCTAGAAAAAGCAACAAACCTGAGGACAGGGAGAAATTTAGAATTCAGCAGAGGAGGACAATGAGTTTAATTAAGAGGGGGAAAATAGAGTACGAGAAGAAGCTTGCCGGGAACATAAAAACTGACTGCAAAATCTTCTATAAATATGTGAAGAGAAAAAGATTAGTGAAGACAAACGTAGGTCCCTTGCAGTCGGATTCAGGTGAATTTATAATGGGGAACAAAAATGGTGGACCAGTTGAACAAATACTTTGGTTCTGTCTTCACGAAGGAAGACACAAATAACTTTCCGGAAATACTAGGGGACCGAGTGTCTCGTGAGAAGGAGGAACTGAAAGGAAATCCTTATTCGGCGTCAAATTGTGTTAGGGAAATTGAAGGGATTAAAGGCCGATAAAGCCCCGGGGCCTGATGGTCTGCATTCCAGAGTACTTAAGGAAGTGGCCCTAGAAATAATGGATGCATTGGTGATCATTTTCCAACAGTCTATCGACTCTGGATCAGTTCCTATGGATTGGAGGGTAACTAATGTAACATCACTTTTTAAAAAGGGAGGGAGAGAGAAAGCTGGTAATTATAGACCGGTTAGCCTGAGATCAGTAGTGGGGAAAATGTTGGAATCAATTATTAATGATGAAATAGCAGCGCATTTGGAAAGCAGTGACAGGATCGGGCCAAGTCAGCATGGATTTATGAAGGGGAAATCATGCTTGACAAATCTTCTGGAATTTTTTGAGGATGTAACTAGTAGTGTGGACAAGGGAGAACCAGTGGATGTGGTGTATTTGGACTTTCAAAAGGCTTTTGACAAGGTCCCACACAAAGAGATTGGTGTGCAAAATCAAAGCACATGGTATTGGGGGTAATATACTGACATGGATAGAGAACTGGTTGGCAGACAGGAAGCAGAGAGTCGGATAAACAGGTCCTTTTCAGAATGGCAGGCAGTGACTAGTGGAGTGCCGCAGGGCTCAGTGCTGGGACCCCAGCTCTTTACAATATACATCAATGATTTGGATGAAGGAATTGAGTGCAATATCTCCAAGTTTGCAGATGACATTAAACTGGGTGGAGGTGTGAGCTGTGAGGTGGACACTAGGAGGCTGTAGGGTGACTTGGACAGGTTAGGTGAGTGGGCAGATGCAGTATAATGTGGATAAATGTGCGGTTATCCACTTTGGGGGCAAAAACGCGAAGACAGAATATTATCTGAATGGTGGCAGATTAGGAAAAGGGGAGGTGCAACGAGACCTGGGTGTCATGGTTCATCAATCATTGAAAGTTGGCATACAGGTACAGCAGGCGGTAAAGAAGGCAAATGGTATGTTGGTCTTCATAGCTAGGGGATTTGAGTATAGGAGCACGGAGGTCTTACTGCAGTTGTACAGGGCCTTGGTGAGGCCTCACCTGTAATATTGTGTTCAGTTTTGGTCTCCTAATCTGAGGAAGGACGTTCTTGCTATTGAGGGAGTGCAGCGAAGGTTCACCAGACTGATTCCCGGGATGGCAGGACTGACATATGAGGAGAGACTGGATCAACTGGGCCTTTATACATTGGAGTTTAGAAGGATAAGAGGGGACCTCATAGAAACATATAAGATTCTGATGGGACGGGACAGGTTAGATGCGGGTATAATGTTCCCGATGTTGGGGAAGTCCAGAACCAGGGGACACAGTCTTAGCATAAGGGGTAAACCATTTAGGACTGAGATGAGGAGAAACTTCACTCAGAGAGTTGTTAACCTGTGGAATTCCCTGCCACAGAGAGTTGTTGATGCCAGTTCATTGGATATATTCAAGCGGGAGTTGGATATGGCCCTTATGGCTAAGGGGATCAAGGGGTATGGAGAGAAAGCAGGAAAGGGATACTGAGGGAATGATCAGCCATGATCTTATTGAATGGGGGTGCAGGCTAGAAGGGCCGAATGGCCTACTCCTGCACCTATTTTCTATGTTTCTATGTTTGATAGGAATTAACACTTTGCAAATGAGACTGAAAGCCGATAAATCCCCTGGAGCTGATGGCCAACATCCCAGGGTTTTGTACGAGGTGGCTATAGAGATAGTGGATGCATTGGTCGTCGTCTTCAAAAATTCCATAGATTCTAGAACGGTTCCCACAGATTGGAAGGTAGTTAATGTAACCCTGCTATTTAAGAAAGGAGGGAGGGAGAAAATGGGGAAATACAGACCAGTTAGCCTGATATCAGTCATAGGGAAAATGCTAGAATCTACTCATCATCATAGGCAGTCCCTCGGAGTCGAGGAAGACTTGCTTCCACTCTTATGGAAATGGCTGAGACCTTAAACAATTATTTTGCTTCCGTCTTCACAGTGGAAGACACAAAAACCATGCCAAAATTTGCAGGCCACAGGAATGTGGGAAGGGAGGACCTTGAGACAATCACTAGGGGGGTAGTGCTGGACAGGCTAATGGGACTGAAGGTAGACAAGTCCCCTGGTCCTGATGAAATGCATCCCAGGGTATTAAAAGAGATGGCGGAAGTTATAGCAGATGCATTCATTATAATCTACCAAAATTCTCTGGACTCTGGGGAGGTACCAGCGGATTGGAAAGCAGCTAATGTAACGCCTCTGTTTAAAAAAAAAAAAGGGGGCAGGCAAAAGGCAGGTAACTATAGGCCGGTTAGTTTAACATCTGTAGTGGGGAAAATGCTTGAAACTATCATTAAGGAAGAAATAGTGGGACATCTGGATAGGAATAGTGCAATCAAGCAGACGCAGCATGGATTCATGAAGGGGAAATCATGTTTAACTAATTTACTGGAATTCTTTGAGGATATAACGAGCATGGTGGATAGAGGTGTACCGATGGATGTGTATTTAGATTTCCAAAAGGCATTCGATAAGGTGCCACACAAAAGGTTACTGCAGAAGATAAAGATACGCGGAGTCAGAGGAAATGTATTAGCATGGATAGAGAATTGGCTGGCGAACAGAAAGCAGAGAGTCGGGATAAATGGGTCCTTTTCGGGTTGGAAATCGGTGGTTAGTGGTGTGCCACAGGGATTGGTGCTGGGACCACAACTGTTTACAATATACATAGATGACCTCGAAGAGGGGACAGAGTGTAGCGCAACAAAATTTGCAGATGACACTAAGATTAGTGGGAAAGCGGGTTGTGTAGAGGACTCAGAGAGGCTGCAAGCAGATTTGGATAGGTTAAGCGAATGGGCGAAGGTTTGGCAGATGGAATACAATGTCGGAAAGTGTGAGGTCATCCACCTTGGGAAAAAAAACAGTAAAAGGGAATATTATTTGAATGGGGAGAAATTACAACATGCTGTGGTGCAGAGGGACCTGGGGGTCCTTGTGCATGAATCCCAAAAAGTTAGTTTGCAGGTGCAGCAGGTAATCAGGAAGGCAAATGGAATGTTGGCCTTCATTGCGAAAGGGATGGAGTACAAAAGCAGGGAGGTCCTGCTGCAACTGTATAAGGTATTGGTAAGGCTGCACCTGGAGTACTGCGTGCAGTTTTGGTCACCTTACTTAAGGAAGGATATACTGGCTTTGGAGGGGGTACAGAGACGATTCACTCGGCTGATTCCAGAAATGAGGGGGTTACCTTATGATGATAGATTGAGTAGACTGGGTCTTTACTCATTGGAGTTCAGAAGGATGAGGGGTGATCTTATAGAAACATTTAAAATCATGAAAGGGATAGACAAGATAGAGGCAGAGAGGTTGTTTCCATTGGTGGGGGAGACTAGAACTAGGGGGCACAGCCTCAAAATACGGAAGAGCCAATTTAAAACCGAGTTGAGAAGGAATTTCTTCTCCCAGAGGGTTGTGAATCTGTGGAATTCTCTGCCCAAGGAAGCAGTTGAGGCTAGCTCATTGAATGTGTTCAAGTCACAGATAGATAGATTTTTAACCAATAAGGGAATTAAGGGTTACGGGGAGCGTGCGGGTAAGTGGAGCTGAGTCCACGGCCAGATCAGCCATGATCTTATTGAATGGCGGAGCAGGCTCGAGGGGCTGGATGGCCTACTCCTGTTCCTACTTCCTAATTCTTATGTTCTTATCATGAGTTCTTAGGTGGCTGTACAATCCAATACGAGAACCACAGTCTCTGTCACAGGTGGGTCAGACAGTCGTTGAGGGGAAGGGTGGGTGGGTAGCCTGGTTTGCTGCACGCTCCTGCTGCCTGCGCTTGATTTCTGCATGCTCTCGGCGACAATACTCGAGGAGCTCAGCGCCCTCCCGGATGCACTTCCTCCACTTAGGGTGGTCTATGGACAGGGACTCCCAGGTGTCGGGTGTCGCACTTCATCAGGGAGCCTTTGAGGGTGTCCTTGTAACGTTTCCTCTGCCCGACTTTGGCTCGTTTACTGTGGATGAGTTCTGAGTAGAGCGCTTGCTTTGGGAGTCTCATGTCTGGCATGCAAGCTATGTGACCTGCCCAGCGGAGCTGATCAAGTGTGGTCAGTGCTTCAATGCTGGGGATGTTGGCCTGAATGAGGACGCTAATGTTTGTGCGTCTGTCCTCCCAGGGGATTTGCAGGATTTTGCAGAGGCATCGCTGGTGGTATTTCTCCAACAGAATCTATTATTAAGGACCTGGTAACAGGGCACTTAGAAAATATTAATAGGATTGGGCAGAGTCAACACGGATTTATGAAAGGGAAATCATGTTTGACAAATCTGTTAGAGTTCTTTGACGTTGTAACTAGGGAGAGGGGGAACCAGTGGATGTGGTGTATTTGGATTTTCAGAAGGCATTCGATAAGGTGCCACACAAGAGGTTAGTAAATAAAATTAGGGCTCATGGGATTGGGGGTAATATACTAGCATGGATTGAAGATTGGTTAACGGACAGAAAGTAGGAATAAACGGATCATTTTTGTGTTGACAAGCTGTAACTAGTGGGGTACCACAAGGATCGGGGCTTGGGCCCCAGCTATTCACAATCTATATCAACGATTTTAATTAGGGAACCAAATGTAATATATCCAAGTTTGCTGATGGTACAAAGCTAGGTGGTGAATGTAAGTTGTGAGGAGGATGCAAAGAGGCTTCAAGGGGATATAGGCAGGCTAAGTGAATGGGCAAGAACATGGGAAATGGAATATAATGCGGAGAAATGTGAAGTTATCCACTTTGGTCGGAAAAATAGAAAAGTAGAGTATTTTTTTAAATGGTGAGAGATTGGGAAATGTTGGTGTTCAGAGGGTGTCCTTGTACACAAATCACTGAAAGTTAACATGCAGGTACAGCAAGCAATTAAATGTTATGTTGGCCTTTATTACAACAGGATTTGAGTATAAGAGGAAAGACACATTACTGCAATTATATAGGGCCCTGTTCAGTCCGCACCTGGAGTATTGTGTACAGTTTTGGTCTCCTTACCTAAGGAAGGATATACTTGCCATAGAGGGAGTGCAAGGCATGTTCACTTGATTCCTGGGAAAGGGGAATTGTCCTATGAGGAGAGGTTGAGTAAACTAGGCCTATATTCTCTAGAGTTAAGAAGAAGGAGAGGTGATCTCATTGAATCGTACAGGGCTAGACAGGGTAGATGCAGGGAGGATGTTCCCTCTGGCTGGGAAGTCTAGAACAAAGGGTCGTCCATTTAGAACTAAGATGAGGAGAAACTTCTTCACTCAGAGTGTGGTGAATCTTTGTAATTCTCTGCCCTGGAGGGTTGTGGAGGCTCAGTCTTTGAGAATATTCAAGAGGGAGATGGATAGATTTTTGAATATTAAGTGAATCTAGGGATATGGGGTGTAATGTACGTACATAATGTCTGCCCACCACCAGGGGTCATAGGTACACTCGTGCTGGGCCCGGTATATAACCTGAACTTCACCTTTGTATCTTCACTTCTGGAAGCCATTAAAGACTGACCAGGTTACACCTGGTCACTGGCTCACAGTATGGAGTTCATTGTGTCACTTCATACATCACAACTGGCGACGAGGAAAATACAAACCCACATAAAAGTATGGCGACCACAACACGATCAATGAGGGAGAGGATTGGGGAGATTTCACAGATCGTCTTGACCAGTACATCGTGGCAAATGATCTAAACAAAGGCGAGGATGCAGAGAAGCGCAGGGCAGTTCTTCTCACCGTCTGTGTCCCCACGATCTATGCACTCATCAAGAATCTGCTCTCACCCTACAGAAAAGGATTACAAAGAACTGTGTGCTCTAGTTCTGGAACACCTTAAACATACGGAAGGAATCCTCATATTCAGATATCGCTTCTATACGCACCTTCGTCCAGAAGGCCAGGACTAGCGGCATTTGTTGCCGACCTGAGACGCCTTCCAGGGCCTTTCAAATTTGGGCCTGCGTTGGAAGACATGCTGCGTGACTTTTTCGTGATCGGGGTGAACCACGAGGCGATCTTAAGTAAGCTGCTGGGTGTGGAGACGCTGGACCTCAGCAAGGTCATCACCATCGCCCAGGCTTGCATGTCCACGCAGAAAAGCACGAAGCAGATATTGCGACAAAGCAGGAACTCCACGGCAAGTACTGTGCACAAAATTGTATCGACGGCCGACTGAACTGCACATGGCAGGGTCTGCAAGACTGGGAGCCGCTCAAAGTTAGCCATCGAAGGCCTACTCGACTGCGTTTGCAAGACCGGGAGCCGCTCAAAGCCCACCATCGTGTACAAATCCGAGCTCAATGTGTTGGTGTTGCGGGGTCAATCAACGACCCCATCAGTGCCGCTTCAGGCAGTATGTGTGCAGAGGGTGTGCGAAGACAGGGCATCTTCAGCGGACATATCCACAGCGGAGCAAGCGAGCTGCGACACACCACGTGGATGATGATCAATTCAGCGTGGATCTGGCGATGCAGCCCCGAGACATTTGAGAGCTCCGAGGAGGAAGTGTATAGCGTACGTGTGTTCCTAACAAAGAGCCAACTGATAATGATGGAGGTAAAATTAAACAGCGTGCCGGTATCCATGAAATTAGACACGGGTGCGAGTCAATCGATAATGAGCCAGAGGATTTTTGAAAAGCTGTGGGAGACCAAGGCAGAGAGACCCAAGCTGAGTCCGATAAATGAGAAGTTGCGTACCTACACCAAAGAGCTCATGCCGGTGATCGGTATCATAGGAGGGAGTGGTTCATGATCTACCGTTATGGATTATCCCGGCAACGGCCCATCGTTATTCGGCAGGAGTTGGCTCAAGAAAATAAAATGGAAATGGTACGATATCAAAGCTTTGTCATCAGCGGATGATGATTTGAGTGCTCAAGTGCTGAGCAAATTTCCCTCAATGTTTGAACTGGGAATTAGCAGCTTCAAGGGAGCCAAGGTGCAGATTCACTTAGGCCCAGACACAAGGCGCATCCATCACAAAGCCAGGGCGGTCCCGCACATGATGAGAGAAAAGGTCGAGCTCGAATTGGACAGGCTACAACGCGAGGGGGTCATCTCACCGGTCAAATTTAATGAATGGGCCGGCCCCATTGTTCCAGTGTTAAAGAGCAACGGCATGGTCAGGATTTGTGGAGACTACAAGGTCACGATCAACCGAGTTTCGAAACAAGATCAATACCCGCTACCAAATGCTGATGACCTGTTTGCAACGTTAGCCGAGGGAAAATCATTCACCAAATTGGATCTAACGTTGGCCTATATGACACATGAACTGGTTGAATCATAAAAGAAACTTACGTGCATCAACACGCACAAAGGACTGTTTATTTACAACAGGTGCCCTTTTGGCTTTCGTTCGGCGGTAGCCATATTTCAGAGAAACATGGAGAGCCTATTGAAATCTGTCCCCAGGACCGTGGTATTCCAAGACGACATCCTCGTCACAGGTTGTGACACCGTCGAGCACCTGCACAATCTGGAAGAGGTTCTGCGTCGTCTGGACAAAGTGGGACTCGGGCTGGAACATTCGAAGTGCGTTTTCATGGCACCAGAGGTCGCATTCCTTGGACAAAGGATTACTACAGACGGAATCAGGTCTACAGATGTGAAAACCGAGGCCATCAAAAATGCACCCAGGCCCCAGAATGAGACGGAGCTGCGTTCGTTCCTGGGTCTTCTCAACTATTTCGGTAACTTGTTACCCAAATTGAGCACAGTATTAGAGCCTTAGCACAAGCTGCTCAGGAAAGGAGACGACTGGGTGTGGGGTGAACTTCAAGACCGAGCCTTTGAGAAGGCTAGAAATCTGTTGTGTTCTCATAAGCCACTGGTACTGTATGACTTATGCATGCGTCTAGTTTTGACCTGTGATGCGTCGTCCTATAGGGTCGGCTGCGTACTCCAGCAAGTCACTGAGTTAGGCAAACTACAACCAGTTGCATACGCATCTCGAAGCCTGTCCAAGGCGAAAGGAGCCTATGGCATGGTAGAGAAAGAAGCTTTAGCATTTGTTTATCGGGTAAAATAAATGCACCAGTACCTGTTTGGGCTTCGCTTCGAGCTGGAAACCGATCACAAGCCGCTTATATCGTTGTTCTCGGAACATAAAGGTATCGATGCCAACATGCTGTCCCGCATCCAGAGGTGGGTGCTGACATTATCTGCCTATGATTATGTCATTCGCCATAGACCAGGTACCGACAACCGCGCTGATGCATTGAGCCGGTTACCAATGCCCGCAGAGCTACTCATGGTCATGGATGCCTTTTGAGAGTGATGGGTCGCCTGTCACTGCTCAACAAGTTAAGACCTGGACCAACCAGGATCCGACCCTATAGGTTGTAAAACGTTGTGTTCTTAACGGGGACTGGTCGACCATTCCCAAGGAAATGGGTGATGAAAACAAACCGTACAGCCGTCGCAAAGATGAGCTTTCCATCCAGTCCGATCGTTTACTGTGGGGTAATCGTGTTGTAATGCCCAAGAAAGACAAGGCGAGATTTGTACAGGAGTCACATAGTACGCATCCCGGTATTGTCATGATGAAGGCCATCGCCATCTCCCATGTTTGGTGGCCTGGCATTGACTTGGACTTTGAGTCGTATGCAGCACTTGCATGCAGTTAATCAACTTCCCCAAAGGAAGCTCCGCTCAGTCTGTTGTCATGGCCATTCCAACCGTGGTCTAGAATCCACATCAACTTTGCGGGCCCCTTCCTCAGTAAAATGTTTTTTGTATTGATGAATGCATACTCCAAATGGGTATAATGTGTGATCATGTCATCCAGCACTTCCACTGCCACCATTGAGAACCTGAGAGCCATGTTTTCCACACGTGGTCTGCCAGACATCACTGTCAGTGACAACGGACCGTGTTTCACGAACCTGGAGTTTCAAGAGTTCATTAAATGCATAAAACACGTGAGGTCAGCCCTGTTCAAACCCGTGTCCAATGGTCAAGCAGAGCGGGCAGTTCAGACCATCAAGCAGAGGCTGAAACATGTAACTCACTGTTCCTTGCAGACAAGCCTACTGCTCAGTTACAGGACAAGGCCACACACACTCAACGGGGTCCCGCCTGTGGAACTATTGATGGAGAGGCTTCAAAACCAGACTCTCTCTAGTCCATCCTGACCATAACGATCATGTCGAAACCCGACGTCAAAGCCAGCAGTGGTATCAAGACCGTGCTGCAGTGTCACGTGACATATCTGTAAATGACCCAGTATATGTACTTAACCATGGTCAAGGGCCCAAGTGACTCCCGGGCAATGTTACGGATAAGGAGGGTAACTGGGTGTATATGGTTAAGCTCAAGAATGGGCAGATGTGCAGGAAACACATTGATCAAATCAAGCTAAGACACACTGATGAACGGAACAGTTGGAAGAAGACACCGTGAGCTTAGACGACGAACCAACTCATGCCCAGCCATCAGAAAGAACCCACTATGGTCAACGCCCAGCCCTAAGTTGTGAGAGACTCGGAAAGCACTGGGATTATACTGAGACGGTCAACCAGGGAGCGAAGGTCTCTGGACCGTCTGAACTTGTAATGTGGACTTGTGCCAAGAACTGGGGGGTGAATTATGTAATGTATGTACATAAGGTCTTCCCAACTCCAGGGGTCATTACCATCAGAGGTCCTAGGGTCATAGGTACACTCGTGCTGGGCCCGTTATATAACCTGAACGTCACCTTTCTACCTTCACTTCTGGAAGCCATTAAAGACTGACTAGGTTACACCCAGTCACTGGCTCACAATACGGAGTTCATTGTATCATTTCATGCACGACATGGGGACAGTGCAGGAAAGTGGAGTTGAGTTGGAAGATCAGCCATGATCTTATTGAATGGCAAAGTAGGCTCGAGGAACCGAATGGCCTACTCGTGCTCCTACTTATGCTCTTATGTTCTTAACCATTAATACCAATACCTGTACATGCTTTGATAACTGCACACAGGATCAGGAAGAGGCCATCAACATGGATAGAGAACTGGGTGGCAGACAGGAAGCAAAGAGTGGGAATAAACAGATCATTTTCAGAATGGCAGGCAGTGGCTAGTGGGGTGCCGCAGGGTTCAGTGCTGGGACCCCAGCTATTTACAATATATATAAATGATTTAGACGAAGGAATTGAATGTAATATCTCCAAGTTTGCAGATGACACTAAGCTGAGTGGCAGTGTGAGCTGCGAGGATGCTAAGAGGCTGAAGGGTTAGTTTGACAAGTTAGGTGAATGGGCAAATGCATGGCAGATGCAGTATAATGTGGATAAATGTGAGGTTATCCACTTTGGTGGCAAAAACACGAAGGCAGATTATCTGAATGGTGACAGATTAGTAAAAGGGGAGGTGCAACGAGACCTGGGTGTCATGGTACATCAGTCATTGAAGGTAGGCATACAGGTACAGCAGGCGGTGAAGGCGGAAAATGGCATGTTGGCCTTCATAGCTAGGAGATTTGAGTATAGGAGCAGGGAGGTCTTACTGCAGTTGTACAGGGCCTGGGTGAGGCCACACCTTGAGTATTGTGTGCAGTTTTGGTCTCCTAATCTGAGGAAGGACATTCTTGCTATTGAGGGAGTGCAGCAAAGGTTCACCAGACTGATTCCCGGCATGGCAGGACTGACATATGAAGAAAGACTAGGCTTCTATTCACTGGCATTTAGAAGGATGAGAGGGGAAACATATAAAATTCTGATGGGATTGGACAGGTTAGATGCAGGAAGAATGTTCCAGATGTTGGGGAAGTCCAGAACCGGGGGGACAGTCTTAAGGATAAGGGGTAAGCCATTTAGGACTGAGATGAGGAGAAACTTCTTCACTCAGAGAATTGTGAACCTGTGGAATTCTCTACCACAGAAAGTTGTTGAGGCCAGTTCGTTGGATATATTCCAATGGGAGTTAGATATGGCCCTTACGGCTAAAGGGATCAAGGGCTATGGAGAGAAAGCAGGAATGGGGTACTGAGGTTGCATGATCAGCCATGATCATATTGAATGGTGGTGCAGGCTCGAAGGGCTAAATGGCCTACTCCTGTACCTACTTTCTATGTCTCTATGTTTCTATGTTTCATTCATCCCCTTGAGCCTGTTTCGTCATTCAATTAGATCATCATAACTCCAGCTTGGTTCCGTAACCTTTGATACCCTTACCGAACAAAAATCTATCAATCTCAGTTTTGAAATCATCAATTGACCCCAGCCTCAGCAGTTTTTTGGGGGAAGTTATACAATGATAACTCTTCATATCATAGAATCATAGAAATTTACAGCACAGAAGCAGGCCATTTCGACCCATCGTGTCCATGCCAGTCAACAACGCTATCCAGTCTAATCCCACTTTCCAGCTCTTGGTCCGTAACTCTGCACATTACGACACTTCAGGTGCACGTCCAAGTACTTTTTAAATGTGGTGAGGGTTTCTGCCTCTACCACCTTTTCAGGCAGTGAGTTCCAGACCTCCACCACCCTCTGGGTGAAAACATTTCCTCTCGCATCCACTCTAAACCTCCTACCAATTACTTTAAATCTATGCTCCCTGGTTGTTGACCCCTCTGCTAAGGGAAATAGGTCCGTCCTATCCACTCTATCTAGGCCCCTCAATTTTCTACACCTCAATCAGGTCTCTCTGCCTCGGCTAATAAAATTCCTTAGGCCTTCTTAACTATTTTATATATCTGTCCTGCTACCTTCAGGGATGTGTGGACATGCACTCCTTTGTTCCTCTACACTTCAGTGTCCTACCATTTAACGTGTATTCCCATGCTTTGTTTGCTCTCCCTAAATGCATTATCTCACAGTCACTCACACACACACACGCACACTCTCTCTCACAAAGTCATCCTTGTTCGAGGGACCACCTATGATGATGATGATGACCTCACACTTTTCCGTGATTGAGACACTTACAAGGTACCAGTGAATTCACTGCATCCCTGGTTTCAAGCTCGAGGGGAGGGGCTGTTGAAGCCTTGTCGAATTCTGAAGTATCTATTCGAACTCCCCCCTCGTTTTGTATATTTCACACTGTCTACGTGAGAATCTGCCTGTTTCACAGTATTACCTCATCCAGTTAGCTGGACCAGTTTTCACGAGAATAAGTCCCCAAGCTGTCACCTTGACGGAATTGTCAATCAAGTCATTCAACTGGAGACCGTTGCAAAAAGAAAGACTTGCATTTATATAGCGCCTTTCACACACTCAGGACATCCCAAAGTGCTTCACAGCCAATGAGGTACTTTTTTGAAGTTTAGTCACTGATGTAATGTAGGAAATGTGACAGACAATTTGAGCACTGTAAGTTCCCACAAACAGCAACGTGATAATGACCCGATAACCTGTTCTGTTCTTTTTTTAGTGGTGAGGAATAAATATTGGTTCAGGACACCGGGGATAACTCCCCTGCTCGTCTTCGAAATAGTCTCTCCCCATGCGTCAGTCTTGCCATCCCAGTCTGGTGAACCTTCACTGCACTCCCTCAATAGCAAGAACGACCTTCCTCAGATTAGGAGACCAAAACTGATCAAGGGGTATGGAGAGAAAGCAGGAAAGGGGTACTGAGGTTGAATGATCAGCCATAGAAACATAGAAAAAATATAGGTGCAGGAGTAGGCCATTTGGCCCTTTGAGCCTGCACCACCATTCAATAAGATCATGGCTGATCATTCACCTCAGTACCCCTTTCCTGCTTTCTTTCCATACCCCTTGATCCCTTTAGCCGTAAGGGTCATATCTAACTCCCTCTTGAATATATCCAACGAACTGGCATCAACAACTCTCTGCAGTAGAGAATTCCACAGGTTAGCAACTCTCTGAGTGAAGAAGTTTCTCCTCATCTCAGTCCTAAATGGCTTACCCCTTATCCTTGGACTATGACCCCCGGTTCTGGATTTCCCCAACATCGGGAACATTATTCCTGCATCTAACCTTCCAGTTCCATCAGAATTTTATATGTTTCTATGAGAATCCCCTCTCATCCTTCTAAACTCCAATGTATAAAGGCCCAGTCGATCCAGTCTCTCCTCATATGTCAGTCCTGCCATCCCGGGAATCAGTCTGGTGAACCTTCGCTGCACTCCCTCAATAGCAAGAACGTCCTTCCTCAGATTAGGAGACCAAAACTGAACACAATATTCGAGGTGAGGCCTCACTAAGGCCCTGTACAATTGCAGTAAGACCTCCCTGCTCATATGCTCAAATCCCCTAGCTATGAAGGCCAACATATCATTTGTCGCCTTCACCGCCTGCTGTACCTGCATGCCAACTTTCAATGACTGATGTACCATGACACCCAGGTCTCATTGGAACACCTCTTTTCCTAATCTGCCGCCAGTCAGATAATATTCTGCCTTCGTGTTTTTGCCACCAAAGTGGATAACCTCACATTTATCCACATTATACGGCATCTGCCATGCTTTTGCCCACTCACCTAACCTGTCCAAGTCACCCTGCAGCCTCTTAGCGTCCTCCTCACAGCTCACACTGCCACCCAGCTTAGTGCCGTCTGCAAACGTGGAGATATTGCACTCAATTTCTTCATCCAAATCATTAATGTATATTGTAAATAGCTGTGGTCCCAGCGCTGAGCCCTGCGGCACCCCACTAGTCACTGCCTGCCATTCTGAAAAGGACCCGTTTATCCCGACTCTCTGTTTCCTGTCTGCCAACCAGTCTTCTATCCACATCCGTACATTACCCCCAGTGCCATGTGCCTTAATTTTGCACACCAATCTCTTGTGTGGGACCTTGTCAAAAGCTTTTTGAAAGTCCAAGTATACCATATCCACTGGTTCTCCCTTGTCCATTCTACTAGTTACATCCTCAAAGAATTCTAGAAGATTAGTCAAGCATGATTTCCCTTTCATAAATCCATGCTGACTTGGACCGATCCTGTCACTGCTTTCCAAATGCACTGCTATTTCATCTTTAATGATTGATTCCAACATTTTCCCCACTACTGATGTCAGGCTAACTAGTCTATAATTACCCGTTTTCTCTCTCGCACCTTTCTTAAAAAGTGGTGTTACATTAGCTACCCTCCAGTCCATAGGAACTGATCCAGAGTCAATAGACTGTTGGACAATAATCACCAATGCATCCACTATTTCTAGGGCCACTTCCTTAACTACTTGAGATGCAGTCTATCAAGCCCCGGGGATTTATCGGCCTTCAATTCCATCAATTTCCCTAACACAATTTCCTGCCTAATAAGGATTTCCTTCAGTTCCTCTTCCTCACTTGACCCTCGGTTCACCTAGTATTTCCGGAAGGTTATTTGTGTCTTTTTTCGTGGAGACAGAACCAACGTATTTGTTCAACTGGTCCGCCTTTTCTTTGTTCCCCATTATAAATTCACCTGAATCCGACTGCAAGGGATCTACGTTTGTCTTCACTAATCTTTTTCTCTTCACATATCTATAGAAGCTTTTGCAGTCAGTTTTTATGTTCCCAGCAGCTTCCTCTCATACTCTATTTTCCCCCTCCTAATTGAACCCTTTGTCCTCCTCTGCTGAATTATAAAATTCTCCCAGTCCTCAGGTTTGCTGCTTTTTCTGTCCAATTTATATACCTCTTCCTTGGATTTAACATCATCCTTAATTTCCCTTGTTAGCCACGGTTGAGCCACCTTCCCCGTTTTATTTTTACTCCAGACAGGGATGTGCAATTGTTGAAGTTCATCCATGTGATTTTTAAATGTTTGCCATTGCCTATCCACCATCAACCCTTTAAATATCATTTGCCAGTCTATTCTAGGCAATTCATGTCTCATACCATCGAAGTTACCTTTCCTTAAGTTCAGGACCCGAGTCTCTGTATTAACTCTGTCACTCTCCATCTGAATAAAGAATTCTACCATATTATGGTCACTCTTCCCCAAAGGGCCTCGCACAACAAGATTGCTAATTAGTCCTTTCTCATTATACATCACCCAGTCTAGGATGGCCAGCCCTCTAGTTGGTTCCTCAACATATTGCTCTAGAAAACCATCCCTAATACACTCCAGGAAATCCTCCTCCACCGCATTGCTACCAGTTTGGTTAGTCCAATCAATATGTAGATTAAAGTCGCCCATGATAACTGCTGTACCTTTATTGCACACATCCCTAATTTCTTGTTTGATGCTGTCCCCAACCTCACTACTAATGTTTGGTGGTCTGTACACAACTCCCACTAGCGTTTTCTGCCTTTTGGTATTCTGTAGCTCCACCCATACCGATTCCACATCATCCAAACTAATGTCCTTCCTTACTATTGCGTTAATTTCCTCCTTAACCAGCAATGCCACCCCACCTCCTTTTCCTTTCTGTCTATCCTTCCTGAATGTTGAATACCTCTGGATGTTGAGTTCCCAACCTTGGTCACCCTGGAGCCATGCTGCCAATTACATCTTATCCATTAACAGCTATCTGTGAAGTTAAATCGTCCACCTTATTATGAATACTCCTCACATTGAGGCACAGAGCCTTCAGGCTTGTCTTTTTAACACATTTTGTCCCTTTAGAATTTTGCTGTAATGTGGCCCTTTTCGCTTTTTGCCTTAGGTTTCTCTGCCCTCCACTTTTACTTTTCTTCTTTCTATCTTTTGCTTCTGCACCCTTTCTACTTCCCTCTGTCTCCCTGCATAGGTTCCCATCCCCCTGACATATTAGTTTAACCCCTCCCCAACAGCACTAGCAAACACTCCCCCTAGGACACTGGTTCTAGTCCTGCCCCGGTGCAGACCGTCCAGTTTGTACTGGTCCCACCTCCCCCAGAACCGGTTCCAATGTCCCAGGAATTTGCACCACTCCTCAAACCAAGTATTCATCTGCCATGATCTTATTGAATGGTGGTGCAGGCTCGAAGGGCCGAATGGTCTACTCCTGCACCTATTTTCTATGTTTCTATGTCTCATCTGAAAAACGGCACCTCCGACAGTGCGGCACTCACTCAGCACCGCACTGGGAATGACGGCCTAGATTTTTGTGCTCCAGTCTCAGGAGTGGTACTTGAACTCACAAACCTTCTGACTCGGAGGCGAGGGTGCCATCCACTGAGCCATGGCTGACACATGGGACCGAGACCAGTTCTCGCTTGTCTTACGCAGATGTGTCCTTGGAGGAGTTAATCCCTCGGTGTGAAACTGCTTGGACAAAGAAAGCTCGTAGCTGAATGTTCATCTGCTCAAGTTCTGTCGAGTAACTTTTAATTTCACATACATATCCAGCCTTCTAACAGCTGATAATATAATTAAGCTCTTCCTTACAATCAGTTGTGTGCTGTATTAAGGCCCCCTGATGAACCTGTGTAATTATTGAACTCGCTAAAAGTGGCCTCAGACCAGCCCTTGAAACTTGAGGATTGAAGAGGGTCGGAGATTTGAGAAAAGCATTTCAAACCTTGCCCACCTTGTGTTGATGGGAGTACAGGAAGACCTGGGGGTATATGTGTGTAAATGGTTGAAGGTGACAGGACAGGTTGAGAAAGCGGTTAAAAACGCTTACAGGCTTCTGGGTTTTATAAATAGAGGCAGAGGGGTCAAAATTGACCAAAGGCAAGTTCCCCTCATTTACCGTCGAAAAGACCGCTATGATCCTGACGGTATTTTAGACGGAACTTTGGTCAAAAAAAGAGCAAGAACGTGCACGGCAGGAAAAATTGGCGTTACACACCTATTCTGGGCGGTAGGGGGAATTCTGGGTGGCAAATGCAATCCTGGAGAAAGTTACACCAAGGCTGGAGTCGAGGGAGAGGGAGGAGGGAGGGGAGAGGGAGGGAGGGGGGGAGGGGAGCAAAATTTTTTTTAAATTCTAAAAATAAAAAACAAAAAAATCAGAAAACTTTCAGCGGATCCTTTAACACAAAATCGCTGCAAAAGAAGTAAAAAAATAAAATCTCACTTATCTTTTCTTGCTGGTCTTCATCCCGACTGACCAGGTGAGACTTGCTTTTACACGGTGGTCTTTTCTCCTGCAGGAACGGAGGACTGCTCGGTTGAATCTCAGGCGGGAGGATTTTTGTCGGCGTTACACGCTGGCGTACGCCAGCAGATGCTCCCCAGCGGTCCTTCCAAACCGCCGCCATGAGGGTCTCTCCCACGGAGGGGAGATTGCCGAAAAAGCGAATGAAACCGCCAAGAAAATCTGGCGGAAGCCGGGAGTAGGGCCATCAATTTCGGGCCCACGGATTCCAAAAGCAAGGCAGCTCTGATGAACTTTTATAAAACAGTGGGTCGACCTCAAACTGGAGTATTGTGTCCAATTCTGGGCACCACACTTTAGGAAGGATGTGAAGGCCTTAAGAGCAGGTGCAGAAAAACTTGCGAAAATGGTTCCAGGGCTGTCATGCATGTACTTTTGTGATCATTAGCCACTAGATGGCATCACTGTTGGAGGCCATTGGGCTGCACGCACGTGTGTGCAGCCCAAGTATAAAAGGCCACCCATTTTGTATATTTGTCACTTTGGGCCTTAATAAAGCAGAGCCAAGATCATACCTCTTGGAGCTAAACAGCACTCAGTCTAACAGTTATTGCATACACAACAATGAGGGACTTCAGTTATGTGGATAGACTAGAAAAGCTGGGATGGTTCTCCTTAGAGCAGAGAAGGTTGAGAGGAGATTTGATTGAGGTGTTTAAAATCATGAGGGGTCGAGAGAGTAGATAGAGAGAAACTGTTCCTATTGGTGGAAGGGCCGAGAACCAGAGGACACAGATTTAAGGCGATTGGCAGAAGAACCAAAGGCGACATGAGGAAAGACTTTTTTTACACAGCGAGTGGTTAGGATCTGGAATGTACTGCCTGAAAGGGTGGGGGAGGCAGACTCAATCATGGCTTTCAAATGGGAATTGGATAGTACCTGAAGGAAAAAATATGCAGGGCTACGGGGAAAGGGCGGGGGAGTGGGACTGGCTGAGTGAGGTGCTCTTGCAGAGAGCTGACACGTGCTCGACGGGCTGAATGGTCTTCTGTGTTGTAACCATTCTGTGATTCTATTGTATTGAAGCCCATAGCTTCCCGTAAATAGGTGAGAGTACAAACCGATCCTGCTCTGACACGCCCAGGGGGCCCGGTGATGTAGGACGGGGCACTCCCGCAGAGAAAAGAAATAACACAACCCAATCGTATTTTGGAGTTCCAAAATAACCCCCGCGCCCATTGTGTTCGAAACAGAAACTGCCCACCCCAAACCATCGCCAGATCCCTAAATCACTTTTAGCAAATTCCCCTCACACTGTTGAGTAACGGTAAGCCAGGCCGTGATATCCATCCCACAGCTCTCTTTCATGTCGGCAAAATCAGGAAATCCCCACCTCGCCCTCCGCACACAGACTGAGCCCACTACTGGCATCCTCTTTGCGTGGGCTGTTTGTGGCTTTCAACAAAGTCTTCTAGAACTTTCATTTACAGACAATTGGTTCCACGAGATCAGCCACCGTTGAAGGTCGAACAGCTCATAAACCCTTCTGCCTTAAAGGCATCTATTCTGACATGTAAAGGACTGAGGTATGCAGACATATTCTCGCACATACACACACATTCTCTCTCTCACCATCATCATAGGCAGCCCCTCGACATCGAGGAAGACTTGCTTCCACTCTAAAAGTGAGTTCTCAGGTGGCTGTACAGTCCAATACGTGAATTACAGTCTCTGTCACAAGTGGGACAGAGCGAGGCTTCCCAAAGCATAAGCCTTGCACTAAACATCTGTAAGACAAAGGTCCTCCACCAACCTGACCCCTCCACACAACACTGCCCCAGTTATCAAGATCCACGGCATGGCCCTGGACAACGTGGACCATTTTCCATACCTCGGGAACCTATTATCAACAAGGGCGGACATCGATGACGAGGTCCAACACTGCCTTCAGTCGCCTGAGGAAGAGAGTGTTTGAAGATCAGGACCTCAAATGTGGCACCAAGCTCATGGTCTACAGGGCTGTAGTGATACTCGCCCTCCTGCATGGCTCAGAGACGTGGACCATATACAGTAGACACCTCAAAGCGCTGGAGATATACCACCAACGCTACCTCCGCAAGGTCCTCAAATCCACTGTGAGGACAGACGCACCAACGTCAGTGTTCTCGATCAGGCCAACATCCCCACCATCGAAGCACTGACCACACTCGACCAGCTCTGTTGGATGGGCCACGCCGTCTACATGCCCGACACGAGACTCCCAAAGCAAGCGCCCTACTCACAACTCTTCTCTCTCACGCACATTCTCTGTGTCAACACATTACAGGAACGATGTGATTGCATTAGAGAGGGTACATAAGAACATAAGAATTTGGAACAGGAGTAGGCCATCTAGCCCTCGAGCCTGCTCCGCCATTCAATAAGATTATGGCTGATCTGGCCGTGGACTCAGCTCCACTTACCCGCCCTCTCCCCGTAACCCTTAATTCCCTTATTGGTTAAAAATCTATCTATCTGTGACTTGAATACATTCAATGAGCTAGCCTCAACTGCTTCCTTGGGCAGAGAATTCCACAGATTCACAACCCTCTGGGAGAAGTAATTCCTTCTCAACTCGGTTTTAAATTGGCTCCCCCGTATTTTGAGGCTGTGCCCCCTAGTTCTAGTCTCCCCGACCAGTGGAAACAACCTCTCTCCCTCTATCTTGTCTATCCCTTTCATGATTTTAAATGTTTCTATAAGATCACCCCTCATCCTTCTGAACTCCAACGAGTAAAGACCCAGTCTACTCAATCTATCATCATAGGGTAACCCCCTCATCTCCGGAATCAGCCGAGTGAATCGTCTCTGTACCCCCTCCAAAGCCAGTATATCCTTCCTTAAGTAAGGCGACCAAAACTGCACGCAGTACTCCAGGTGCGGGTACTGAGGAGATTTACGAGGATGTTTCCTGGACTGGAGAAAATTAGCTATGAGGAAAGATTGGATAGGCTGGGTTTGTTTTCTTTGGAACAAAGGAGGCTGAGAGTGGGACCTAATTGAGGTGTATAAAATTGAGGGGCCTGCATCGAGTGGATAGGAAGGACCTGTTTCCCTTAGCAGAGGGGTCAACAACCAGGGGGCATAGATTTAAAGTAATTGGTAGGAGGTTTAGAGGGGATTTGAGGGGAATTATTTTCATCCAGAAAGTGGTGGGGGTCTCGAATAAAAAGCTAGTATCCGTAATAAAAACAGAAATGCTGGAAACACTCAGCAGGTCAGGCAGCACCTGTGGAGGGAGAAACAGAGTTAACATTTCAGGTCGATGACCCTTCGTTAGAATTTATTTCAGGTTTCCAGCATTCGCAGTATTTTGCTTTTGTCAGTAATGGTGACCATGAAACCACCGGATTGTCGTAAAACCCCATTTGGTTCACGAATGTCCTTTTAGGGAAGGAAATCTGCCGTCCTTACCCGGTCTGGCCTATATGTGACTCCAGACCCACAGCAATGTGATTGACTCTTAGCTGCCCCTCTGAAATGTCCCAGCAAGCCCCTCAGTTGTACCAAACTGTTAAAAAGAACAGCGGTTCAATGCGGCGGCTCACCACCACCTTCTCGACAGCAATTAGTGATGGGCAACAAATGCTGCCTTGCCAGCAATGCCCACATCCAAGAACGAATAAAAACAAAACCTGCTGTCCAAAAAAACGGAGCAGGGATTGAGATCTGAAATTATTGAACTCAATGTTACATAAGAAATAGGAGCAGGAGTTGGCCATTTGGCCCCCCGAGCCTGCTCCAACATTCAATAAGATCATGGCTGATCTGATCCTGGCCTCCACTCCACTTTCCTGCCCGCTCCCCATAACCCTTTACTCCCTTATCATTCAAAAATCTGTATTTCCACCTTAAATATATTCAACGACCCAGTGTCCACAGCTCTCCGGTGCAGAGAATTCCAAAGATTCGCGACCCTCTGAGAGAAGAATTTCCTCCTCATTTCTGTTTTAAATGCTGAGTCCAGAAGGCTGTAGGGCGCCTAATTGAAAAATGAGGTGCAGTTCCTCGAGCTTCCAGTGAGCTTCAAGGGCTAACAAGGCAAGGGAATACACATTAAATGGTACGGCACTGAGAAGTGTAGAGGAACAAAGAGACCTGGGAGTGCATGTCCACAGATCCCTGAAGGTAGCAGGCCAGGTAGATAAAGGTGGTTACAACGGCATACGGAATGCTTGCCTTTATTAGCTGAGGCATGGAATACAAGAGCAGGGAGGTTATGCTTGACCTGTATAAAACTCATCATCATCATAGGCAGTCCCTCGTATCGAGGATGACTTGCTTCCACGCCAAAAAAGGGATGAGTTCATAGGTGTTTCAATGAAGGACTTAATATTCCAGGTCCTGAACTACATCTTGAAGGGTGGAAGATGCCTGTGCGTGGATTTTTTAACGTGTGGTGACCGTTGCACACCAGCCACCACATGGGCTTGACAGAGCTAGGTCTTGGTCCAGTGGCAAGGATTACCCAAGACGACTGGAGACCAGCTCTGCTGCACGGGCCCAGTGCGCACACACATCGCCCCTGGGCCCTCGCCTCTTCTGCACCACGAACTCACGCTTCTCCTGGGCCCCGATCGCGTCGCTCCATGAGCTCTCGCCGCTCCTTCGCCCCGACCTCGGCGCTCCTGCTGTCCCTGTCCACGCTCCAATCACCGACCTGGGTTATGGTGACGTCCAATCCAGTTGTCCTATTCACAGCCGGCGCTCTCCTGCACCAGCTCGCGCTGCTCCTCCCTAAAGGCCCCGACCTGCTGCTGATGGTCCTCGCAGGTTGGGGCAGCTGCGCTGAATGCCGGATCCACGATGCTCCTTCTTTCATTATCATCATTGGCAGTCCCTCGAAATCGAGGAAGACTTGCTTCCACTCTAAAAGTGAGTTCTCAGGTGACTGTACAGTCCAATACGGGAATTACAGTCTCTGTCACAGGTGGGACAGACAGTGGTTGAAGGACCCAAAGTACTTTCCTACCCCTAAAACCCGTGCTGCAAAGGTCCATTGCTCACCCCCATCCCCCACTTACCTTCCATGTCGACCTCCCTACTACCAAGGGACCTCCAACTGGACTCTCGCTCCGCACTGGCCGACTCAGCTGCTCCAACCGATTCCCGGTGATCTCAGCGGCAGTGAGCCTCCGACCAGCTCCAATCACGGGTTTGGGCCTTACCTTCACTCCTCGCCCTCACGCACGAGCCTTCCCGCCGGCCACACTCGGGCCTCAATCCTACCGGCAACGTCCAGGTCTTCACTCCTCCGGAGACGTCTTGGCCTTCACCTATTCAGCGACACTCTGGCCTCACTCAACGGCGGACTCTCTGTCGAGCACATGGTGTGCACAATGGCTGTGGTCACCCTGACCTCTCCTTTCTCCTCCGACCATCCCAATGCCTGCCCTCAGTTTTCTCTCAGCCTCACCGAAGAGCACTGCTCAGGGCCGAGCTTACGGCCCGCATCCCGCCGTTAGGCAACTAGGCCCATACAGCTGTGCCTGGTCTCCAGTCGCCTTGGACCCCCCTTGCCACTGGACCAAGACCTCGCTCTGCTAAGCCCGTGTGGTAGCTGGTGTGCAGCGGCCACCCCACGTTAAAAGAACTCACGCACAGGCATCTTCCACCTTTCAAAATGAAGTTCGGGACCTGGAACGTCAGGACCCTCATGGACAACCCCAACAGCGACAGACCGGAACGCCGCACCACCATCGTTGCGGCAAACCAGACTCCCCACCCGTCCTTTCCTCCAACCACCGTCTGCCCCACTTGTGACAGAGACTGCATTTCCCCAATTGGTCGGTTCGGTCACCTGAGAACTCATTTTTAGAGAGGAAGCAAGTCTCGATTTCGAGGGACTGCCTATGATGATGATGATGAAGGAAAGGATGGGCGGGGAGTCTGGTTTGCCGCAAGCTCCTTCCGCTGCCTGCGCTTGGTTTCTGCGTGCTCTCGGCGACGAGACTCGAGGTGCTCAGTGCCCTCCCGGATGCACTTCCTCCACTTTGGGCGGTCTTGGGCCAGGGACTCCCAGGTGTTGGTGGGGATGATCCACTTTATCAGGGAGGCTTTGAGGGTGTCCTTGAAACATTCCCTCTGCCCACCTGGGGCTCGTTTGCCGTGTAGGAGTTCCGAGTAGAGTGCTTGCTTTGGGAGTCTTGTGTCCGGCATGCAGACGATGTGGCCCGCCCAACGGAGCTGGTCGAGTGTGGTCAGTGCTTCGATGCTATCAGCAAGGGCAGACATCGATGACATCAAGGTTGAACACTGCCTGCAGTGCGCCAGCGCAACTGTTGGTCGCCTGAGGAAGAGAATGTTTGAAGACCAGAGCCTCAAATCTGGCACCAAGCTTATGGTCTACAGGGTTGTCGTGATACCCGCCCTCCTTTCGGGGGCAAAAGGACCTGACAGCAGCTCCTGGGGTCAAAGTCCCCGTATCTGGCAAAAGATGCAGAAAAGGCAAAAGCAGAGAACAAATGGAGGAGCGGGAAATGAAACCGAGAAATCTCGGGAGTTTCCCACTGTCTGATGATGTTTACTGGCTGTTGGGCTCTCGTGTTGGAGCACGAGAGATCGGGCAGAGATAGAATCAACTGGAAAATCCAATTTGGGGAAGAGGAGAAAGAAGAAAAGAACTGTAACATTGTTAGGTTTGACTAAAAATGTTATAAATTTGACTAAAAATGTTATAAATTTGACTAAAGATGGTACAAATTTGACTAAAAATGGTATAAATTTGTGCTGTTAATTCAAATGAAAATTGAGCAAAAATATCACCTTTTAATTAAATTAAAAGTAATTGGTAGGCGGTTTAGAGAAGATATGAGGTGAACTGTCTCCTCATCTCTGGAACTCACTGCCTGAAAGGGTGGTAGAGGCAGAAACCCTCACCACATTTAAAAAGTACTTGGATGTGCACTTAAAGTGCCGTAACCTGCAGGGTTACAGACCTCGAGCTGGAAAGTGGGATTAGGCTGGATAGCTCTTGGTCAGCCGGGGCGGACTCGATGGGCTAAAATGGCCTCCTTCTGTGCTGAAAATTTCTATGATTCTATGAACAGGGGTCTGTACAGAGTAGCTGGAGAAAAACTGATCCCATTGGCGGAAGAGTCGAGAACCAGAGGACACAGATTTAAGGTGATTGGCAGAAGAACCAAAGGCAACATGAGGAAATCGTTTCTACGCAGCGAGTGGTTATGATCTGGAATGCACCGCCTGGAAGGGTGGTGGAGGCAGATTCAATGGTGTGGCTTTCAAAAGAGAATCGGATAAGTACCTGAAGGAAAAAAAAATTGCAGGGCTACGGGGCATGGCTATGGGTGTCCTCCTGCTCCACGGGAGGTTTCTGTCCTCCCTGAACTCACCTTAGGCCACCTGCGTTACAGTGTGACAGGTGTACCGCCCCAGTCAAACTCCCCACCTGCCACGGGGAAAGGGCGGGGGAGTGGGACTAGCTTGAGGTGTTCTTGCAGAGAGCCGACACTGGCTCGACGGGCTGAATGGCCTCATTCTGTGCTGTAACCATTCTATGATTCTATGAACATTTTTTTTTAAGTGTTTTTTTTTTGCCATTTTCTTTGAAAACTTTAATTTCTTATCTTTTAAAAATACTGGACATGGGGGAAACAGCTGTTTGACTGTCGAGCATTATCCAGACAGGGTAATGAAGAGCCTTGTCGCTTTCCAATTGGCTGGGGGAAGGTGGGGCACCGTGAAGGTGGGCGTTTCGGGCGACCAATGGCGGGAGTGGTGGTGGGGGGGGGGGCGGGGAGGTCGGAGGTGAGAGGTCATGTGATGATACCTCCAGGAATACGTTCGACCAGAGTTGGTGACCCTCGGCCCCTTTAATGGGTAAATTAGAGGCCCGAGGCCTGTTGAAGGGCCTCATCCAGAAACGAGTCATGACTGTGCGGGGGAGGCTCCCTTCTGGTCGTTCACCCTTGCCGAACAAAAATCTACCAATCTCCATTTTGAAATTTTCAGTTGACCCCCCCCCCCCCCCCCCCGCCTCAACAGATTTTTTTGGGAGGAAGAAAGTTCCAGTTTTCCACTACCCTTTGTGTGAAGAAGTGCTTCCTGACATCACCTCTGAACAGCCCAGCTCGAATTAAGTTAAGCCGCCTTGTTCTGGACTTTCCCCCCTCCCCCCCCACCAGAGGAAATAGTTTCTCTCTACCTATCCTATCAACTCCGTTAACAGGCGGTTATCAGTGGTTATTATTTTTAACCTAGCGAGCCACTGCTACTATTGATAATGAAAAGCCTTCTTGCGAAATTTCCCCAAGCTGATAACAACATCTGTTAACATCTGTGCCGGCTGAGTTAAGAACACAAGAAATAGAAGCAGGAATAGGCCATACTCAAGCCTGCCCCGCCATTCAATCAGATCATGGCTGAACTTTGACCTCAATTCCACTTTCCCGCCTGATCCCCATATCCCTCGATTCCCTTCGAGTCCAAAAATCAATGATCTCAGTCTTGAATATACTGAGCATCCACAGCCCTCTGGGGGCAGAGAATTCCAAAGTTTCACAACCCTCTGAGTGAAGAAATTCTTCCTCTCAGTCGTAAATGGCTGACCCCTGATCCTGAGACTGTGACCCCTGTGTTATAGCTTCTCCAGCCAACAATAACATCCTCCCAGCATCTACCCTGTCAAGCCTTCTAAGTATTTTACACATTTCAATGAGATCACCTCCCATTTTTCTAAACTCTAGAGAGTATAGGCCCATCCTACTCGATCTCTCCTCATAGGACAACCCTCTCGTTCCAGGAAACAATCTAGTGAACCTTCGTTGCACTCCCTCTAAGACAAGTATATTATTCCTTTGGGTAAGGAGTCCAAAATGGTGCACAGTACTCCAGGTGTGGTCTCGCCAAGGCCCTGTGCAATTGTAGTAAGACTTCCTTACTCTTATACTCCAAACCCCTTGCAATAAAAGCCAACATACTATTTGCTTTACTAATTGCTTGCTGTACCCGCATGTTAACTTTCTGTGATTCGTGTACAAGGACACCTAAATCTCTCTGAACACCAACATTTACTGGTCTCTCACCTTTCTCCTTAACAAGAGGGTAAGCGCCTAGATTCAGTAGGTTACTGCCTGGTATGAGGAAATATAAAATCAAAAGAAAGTTTGAAAAATTGGGGCTGCTTTTGTCAGAACTGAGGAGAATAATCTGCGATTTGATCGAGTTGTTTAAAGCATTGAAAGGGTGGGAAGCCCAGCAGAGGCCCGAACTTTCTGTAACCCCCTTAGGGAGCGGGTCAGACTAAAGGGGAACAGGAGTGAGTGTGACAGCACTGTGAAAGGGGAGACTCAAGCATACGCCAACTTGCGTTTCCTCAAAGCCTCAATATGGGGCATTTAATCCCTCAGCCAGTTCTTCTTTATTTTACAGGCTTGGTAAGGAAACCGTCCTCCCTCAGAAGGGTTAATAAGAAAGACGTGTACGTTTCACAACCTCAGCATGTCCCAAAGCGCTTTGCAGTCAATAAAGTACTTTGTTGAAGTGTGCTCACTGTTGTAATGTAGGAATTCGCGCGCAGCAAACTCCCTCAAACAGCAATGTAGTAATGCCCAGATAATATGTTAGTTGAGGGATAAATATTAACCAGGATTACCAGCAGAATCAACAGCGAGGTCAGGGCGGGCGAGGAGCGGAGGTCGGAGTGGAGGTCGGGGTGGGCGAGGAGCGTAGGTCGGGGCGGGCGAGGAGCGGAGGTCGGAGCGGAGGTCGGGGCGGGCGAGGAGCGGAGGTCGGGGCGGGCGAGGATCGGAGGTCGGGGCGGGCGAGGAGCGGAGGTCGGAGCGGAGGTCAGGGCGGGCGAGGAGCGGAGGTCGGGGCGGGCGAGGAACGGAGGTCGGGGCGGGCGAAGAGCGGAGGTCGGAGCGGGCGAGGAGCGGAGGTCGGAGCGGAGGTCGGGGCGGGCGAAGAGCGGAGGTCGGGGCGGGCGAGGAGCGGAGGTCGGGGCGGGCGAGGAGCGGAGGTAGGGGCGGGCGAGGAGCGGAGGTCGGAGCGGAGGTCGGGGCGGGCAAGGAGCGGAGGTCGGAGCGGAGGTCGGGGCGGGCGAGGAGCGGAGGTCGGGGCGGGCGAGGAGCGGAGGTCGGGGCGGGCGAGGAGCGGAGGTCGGAGCGGAGGTCGGGGCGGGCGAGGAGCGGAGGTCAGGGCGGGTGAGGAGCGGAGGTCGGGGCGGAGTTCGGGACGGGCGAGGAGCGGGGGGCGGGCGAGGAGCGGAGGTCGGAGCGGAGGTCGGGGTGGGCGAGGAGCGGAGGTCAGGGCGGGCGAGGAGCGGAGGTCGGGGCATGCGAGGAGCGGAGGTCGGAGCGGGCGAGGAGTGGAGGTCGGAGCGGAGGTCGGGGCGGGCGAGGAGCGGAGGTTGGAGCGGAGGTCGGAGCGGAGGTCGGGGCGGGCGAGGAGCGGAGGTCGGAGCGGAGGTCGGGGCGGGCGAGGAGCGGAGGTCGGAGCGGGCGAGGAGCGGAGGTCGGGGCGGGCGAGGAGCGGAGGTCGGAGCGGAGGTCGGGGCGGGCGAGGAGCGGAGGTCGGGGCGGGCGAGGAGCGGAGGTCGGGGCGGGCGAGGAGCGGAGGTCGGAGCGGGCGAGGAGCGGAGGTCGGGGCGGGCGAGGAGCGGAGGTCGGAGCGGAGGTCGGGGCGGGCGAGGAGCGGAGGTCGGAGCGGAGGTCAGGGCGGGCGAGGAGCGGAGGTCGGGGCGGGCGAGGAGCGGAGGTCAGGGCGGAGTTCGGGACGGGCGAGGAGCGGGGGGCGGGCGAGGAGCGGAGGTAGGGGCGGGCGAGGTGCGGATGTCGGAGCGGGCGAGGTCCGGAGGTCGGAGCGGAGGTCGGGGCGGGCGAGGAGCGGAGGTCGGGGCGGGCGAGGTGCGGAGGTCGGAGCGGGCGAGGAGCGGAGGTTGGAGCGGAGGTCGGGGCGGGCGAGTAGCGGAGGTCGGAGCGGAGGTCGGGGCGGGCGAGGAGCGGAGGTCGGGGCGGGCGAGGAGCGGAGGTCGGAGCGGAGGTCAGGGCGGGCGAGGAGCGGAGGTCGGGGCGGGCGAGGAGCGGAGGTCGGAGCGGAGGTCGGGGCGGGCGAGGAGCGGAGGTCGGAGCGGAGGTCGGGGCGGGCGAGGAGCGGAGGTCGGAGCAGGCGAGGAGCGGAGGTCGGAGCGGAGGTCGGGGCGGGCGAGGAGCGGAGGTCGGGGCGGGCGAGGAGCGGAGGTCGGAGCGGAGGTCGGGGCGGGCGAGGAGCGGAGGTCGGAGCGGAGGTCAGGGCGGGCGAGGAGCGGGGGGCGGGCGAGGAGCGGAGGTAGGGGCGGGCGAGGTGCGGAGGTCGGAGCGGGCGAGGTCCGGAGGTCGGAGCGGAGGTCGGGGCGGGCGAGGAGCGGAGGTCGGGGCGGGCGAGGAGCGGAGGTCGGGGCGGGCGAGGTGCGGAGGTCGGAGCGGGCGAGGAGCGGAGGTTGGAGCGGAGGTCGGGGTGGGCGAGTAGCGGAGGTCAGAGCGGAGGTCGGGGCGGGCGAGGAGCGGAGGTCGGAGGGGAGGTCGGGGCGGGCGAGGAGCGGAGGTCGGAGCGGGCGAGGAGCGGAGGTCGGAGCGGAGGTCGGGGCGGGCGAGGAGCGGAGGTCGGGGAGGGCGAGGAGCGGAGGTCGGAGGGGAGGTCGGGGCGGGCGAGGAGCGGAAGTCGGGGTGGGCGAGGAGCGGAGGTCGGAGCGGAGGTCGGGGCGGGCGAGGAGCGGAGGTCGGGGCGGGCGAGGAGCGGAGGTCGGGGCGGGCGAGGAGCGGAGGTCGGAGCGGAGGTCGGGGCGGAGGTCGGGGCGGGCGAGTAGCGGAGGTCAGAGCGGAGGTCGGGGCGGAGGTCGGGGCGGGCGAGTAGCGGAGGTCAGAGCGGAGGTCGGGGCGGGCGAGGAGCTGAGGTCGGAGCGGGCGAGGAGCGGAGGTCGGGGCGGGCGAGGAGCGGAGGTCGGAGCGGGCGAGGAGCGGAGGTTGGAGCGGAGGTCGGAGCGGGCGAGGAGCGGAGGTCGGGGTGTGCGAGGAGCGGAGGTCGGGGCGGGCGAGGAGCGGAGGTTGGAGCGGAGGTCGGAGCGGGCGAGGAGCGGAGGGCGGAGCGGGTGAGGTGCGGAGGTCGGAGCGGAGGTCGGGGCGGGCGAGGAGCGGAGGTTGGAGCGGAGGTCGGAGCGGGCGAGGAGCGGAGGTCGGGGTGTGCGAGGAGCGGAGGTCGGAGCGGGCGAGGTCCGGAGGTCGGAGCGGAGGTCGGGGCGGGCGAGGAGCGGAGGTCGGAGCGGAGGTCGGGGCGGGCGAGGAGCGGAGGTCGGAGCAGGCGAGGAGCGGAGGTCGGAGCGGAGGTCGGGGCGGGCGAGGAGCGGAGGTCGGGGCGGGCGAGGAGCGGAGGTCGGAGCGGAGGTCGGGGCGGGCGAGGAGCGGAGGTCGGAGCGGAGGTCAGGGCGGGCGAGGAGCGGGGGGCGGGCGAGGAGCGGAGGTAGGGGCGGGCGAGGTGCGGAGGTCGGAGCGGGCGAGGTCCGGAGGTCGGAGCGGAGGTCGGGGCGGGCGAGGAGCGGAGGTCGGGGCGGGCGAGGAGCGGAGGTCGGGGCGGGCGAGGTGCGGAGGTCGGAGCGGGCGAGGAGCGGAGGTTGGAGCGGAGGTCGGGGTGGCCGAGTAGCGGAGGTCAGAGCGGAGGTCGGGGCGGGCGAGGAGCGGAGGTCGGAGGGGAGGTCGGGGCGGGCGAGGAGCGGAGGTCGGAGCGGGCGAGGAGCGGAGGTCGGAGCGGAGGTCGGGGCGGGCGAGGAGCGGAGGTCGGGGAGGGCGAGGAGCGGAGGTCGGAGGGGAGGTCGGGGCGGGCGAGGAGCGGAAGTCGGGGTGGGCGAGGAGCGGAGGTCGGAGCGGAGGTCGGGGCGGGCGAGGAGCGGAGGTCGGGGCGGGCGAGGAGCGGAGGTCGGGGCGGGCGAGGAGCGGAGGTCGGAGCGGAGGTCGGGGCGGAGGTCGGGGCGGGCGAGTAGCGGAGGTCAGAGCGGAGGTCGGGGCGGAGGTCGGGGCGGGCGAGTAGCGGAGGTCAGAGCGGAGGTCGGGGCGGGCGAGGAGCTGAGGTCGGAGCGGGCGAGGAGCGGAGGTCGGGGCGGGCGAGGAGCGGAGGTCGGAGCGGGCGAGGAGCGGAGGTTGGAGCGGAGGTCGGAGCGGGCGAGGAGCGGAGGTCGGGGTGTGCGAGGAGCGGAGGTCGGGGCGGGCGAGGAGCGGAGGTTGGAGCGGAGGTCGGAGCGGGCGAGGAGCGGAGGGCGGAGCGGGTGAGGTGCGGAGGTCGGAGCGGAGGTCGGGGCGGGCGAGGAGCGGAGGTTGGAGCGGAGGTCGGAGCGGGCGAGGAGCGGAGGTCGGGGTGTGCGAGGAGCGGAGGTCGGAGCGGGCGAGGAGTGGAGGTCGGAGCGGAGGTCGGGGCGGGCGAGGAGCGGAGATCGGAGCGGGCGAGGAGCGGAGGTCGGAGCGGAGGTCGGAGCGGGCGAGGAGCGGAGGTCGGAGCGGAGGTCGGAGCGGGCGAGGAGCGGAGGTCGGGGCGGGCGAGGAGCGCAGGTCGGAGCGGAGGTCGGAGCGGGCGAGGAGCGGAGGTCGGGGCGGAGGTCGGAGCGGGCGAGGAGCGGAGGTCGGAGCGGAGGTCGGGGCGGGCAAGGAGCGGAGGTCGGAGCGGAGGTCGGGGCGGGCGAGGAGCGGAGGTCGGAGCGGAGGTCGGAGCGGAGGTCGGGGCGGGCGAGGAGCGGAGGTCGGAGCGGAGGTCGGGGCGGGCGAGGAGCGGAGGTCGGAGCGGGCGAGGAGCGGAGGTCGGAGCGGGCGAGGAGCGGAGGTCGGGGCGGGCGAGGAGCGGAGGTCGGAGCGGAGGTCGGGGCGGGCGAGGAGCGGAGGTCGGGGCGGGCGAGGAGCGGAGGTCGGGGCAGGCGAGGAGCGGAGGTCGGAGCGGGCGAGGAGCGGAGGTCGGGGCGGGCGAGGAGCGGAGGTCGGAGCGGAGGTCTGGGCGGGCGAGGAGCGGAGGTCAGGGCGGGCGAGGAGCGGAGGTCGGGGCGGGCGAGGAGCGGAGGTCGGGGCGGAGTTCGGGACGGGCGAGGAGCGGGGGGCGGGCGAGGAGCGGAGGTAGGGGCGGGTGAGGTGCGGAGGTCGGAGCGGGCGAGGTCCGGAGGTCGGAGCGGAGGTCGGGGCGGGCGAGGAGCGGAGGTCAGGGCGGAGTTCGGGACGGGCGAGGAGCGGGGGGCGGGCGAGGAGCGGAGGTAGGGGCGGGCGAAGAGCGGAGGTCGGAGCGGGCGAGGAGCGGAGGTCGGAGCGGAGGTCGGGGCGGGCGAAGAGCGGAGGTCGGGGCGGGCGAGGAGCGGAGGTCGGGGCGGGCGAGGAGCGGAGGTAGGGGCGGGCGAGGAGCGGAGGTCGGAGCGGAGGTCGGGGCGGGCAAGGAGCGGAGGTCGGAGCGGAGGTCGGGGCGGGCGAGGAGCGGAGGTCGGGGCGGGCGAGGAGCGGAGGTCGGGGCGGGCGAGGAGCGGAGGTCGGAGCGGAGGTCGGGGCGGGCGAGGAGCGGAGGTCAGGGCGGGTGAGGAGCGGAGGTCGGGGCGGAGTTCGGGACGGGCGAGGAGCGGGGGGCGGGCGAGGAGCGGAGGTCGGAGCGGAGGTCGGGGTGGGCGAGGAGCGGAGGTCAGGGCGGGCGAGGAGCGGAGGTCGGGGCATGCGAGGAGCGGAGGTCGGAGCGGGCGAGGAGTGGAGGTCGGAGCGGAGGTCGGGGCGGGCGAGGAGCGGAGGTTGGAGCGGAGGTCGGAGCGGAGGTCGGGGCGGGCGAGGAGCGGAGGTCGGAGCGGAGGTCGGGGCGGGCGAGGAGCGGAGGTCGGAGCGGGCGAGGAGCGGAGGTCGGGGCGGGCGAGGAGCGGAGGTCGGAGCGGAGGTCGGGGCGGGCGAGGAGCGGAGGTCGGGGCGGGCGAGGAGCGGAGGTCGGGGCGGGCGAGGAGCGGAGGTCGGAGCGGGCGAGGAGCGGAGGTCGGGGCGGGCGAGGAGCGGAGGTCGGAGCGGAGGTCGGGGCGGGCGAGGAGCGGAGGTCGGAGCGGAGGTCAGGGCGGGCGAGGAGCGGAGGTCGGGGCGGGCGAGGAGCGGAGGTCAGGGCGGAGTTCGGGACGGGCGAGGAGCGGGGGGCGGGCGAGGAGCGGAGGTAGGGGCGGGCGAGGTGCGGATGTCGGAGCGGGCGAGGTCCGGAGGTCGGAGCGGAGGTCGGGGCGGGCGAGGAGCGGAGGTCGGGGCGGGCGAGGTGCGGAGGTCGGAGCGGGCGAGGAGCGGAGGTTGGAGCGGAGGTCGGGGCGGGCGAGTAGCGGAGGTCGGAGCGGAGGTCGGGGCGGGCGAGGAGCGGAGGTCGGGGCGGGCGAGGAGCGGAGGTCGGAGCGGAGGTCAGGGCGGGCGAGGAGCGGAGGTCGGGGCGGGCGAGGAGCGGAGGTCGGAGCGGAGGTCGGGGCGGGCGAGGAGCGGAGGTCGGAGCGGAGGTCGGGGCGGGCGAGGAGCGGAGGTCGGAGCAGGCGAGGAGCGGAGGTCGGAGCGGAGGTCGGGGCGGGCGAGGAGCGGAGGTCGGGGCGGGCGAGGAGCGGAGGTCGGAGCGGAGGTCGGGGCGGGCGAGGAGCGGAGGTCGGAGCGGAGGTCAGGGCGGGCGAGGAGCGGGGGGCGGGCGAGGAGCGGAGGTAGGGGCGGGCGAGGTGCGGAGGTCGGAGCGGGCGAGGTCCGGAGGTCGGAGCGGAGGTCGGGGCGGGCGAGGAGCGGAGGTCGGGGCGGGCGAGGAGCGGAGGTCGGGGCGGGCGAGGTGCGGAGGTCGGAGCGGGCGAGGAGCGGAGGTTGGAGCGGAGGTCGGGGTGGGCGAGTAGCGGAGGTCAGAGCGGAGGTCGGGGCGGGCGAGGAGCGGAGGTCGGAGGGGAGGTCGGGGCGGGCGAGGAGCGGAGGTCGGAGCGGGCGAGGAGCGGAGGTCGGAGCGGAGGTCGGGGCGGGCGAGGAGCGGAGGTCGGGGAGGGCGAGGAGCGGAGGTCGGAGGGGAGGTCGGGGCGGGCGAGGAGCGGAAGTCGGGGTGGGCGAGGAGCGGAGGTCGGAGCGGAGGTCGGGGCGGGCGAGGAGCGGAGGTCGGGGCGGGCGAGGAGCGGAGGTCGGGGCGGGCGAGGAGCGGAGGTCGGAGCGGAGGTCGGGGCGGAGGTCGGGGCGGGCGAGTAGCGGAGGTCAGAGCGGAGGTCGGGGCGGAGGTCGGGGCGGGCGAGTAGCGGAGGTCAGAGCGGAGGTCGGGGCGGGCGAGGAGCTGAGGTCGGAGCGGGCGAGGAGCGGAGGTCGGGGCGGGCGAGGAGCGGAGGTCGGAGCGGGCGAGGAGCGGAGGTTGGAGCGGAGGTCGGAGCGGGCGAGGAGCGGAGGTCGGGGTGTGCGAGGAGCGGAGGTCGGGGCGGGCGAGGAGCGGAGGTTGGAGCGGAGGTCGGAGCGGGCGAGGAGCGGAGGGCGGAGCGGGTGAGGTGCGGAGGTCGGAGCGGAGGTCGGGGCGGGCGAGGAGCGGAGGTTGGAGCGGAGGTCGGAGCGGGCGAGGAGCGGAGGTCGGGGTGTGCGAGGAGCGGAGGTCGGAGCGGGCGAGGTCCGGAGGTCGGAGCGGAGGTCGGGGCGGGCGAGGAGCGGAGGTCGGAGCGGAGGTCGGGGCGGGCGAGGAGCGGAGGTCGGAGCAGGCGAGGAGCGGAGGTCGGAGCGGAGGTCGGGGCGGGCGAGGAGCGGAGGTCGGGGCGGGCGAGGAGCGGAGGTCGGAGCGGAGGTCGGGGCGGGCGAGGAGCGGAGGTCGGAGCGGAGGTCAGGGCGGGCGAGGAGCGGGGGGCGGGCGAGGAGCGGAGGTAGGGGCGGGCGAGGTGCGGAGGTCGGAGCGGGCGAGGTCCGGAGGTCGGAGCGGAGGTCGGGGCGGGCGAGGAGCGGAGGTCGGGGCGGGCGAGGAGCGGAGGTCGGGGCGGGCGAGGTGCGGAGGTCGGAGCGGGCGAGGAGCGGAGGTTGGAGCGGAGGTCGGGGTGGGCGAGTAGCGGAGGTCAGAGCGGAGGTCGGGGCGGGCGAGGAGCGGAGGTCGGAGGGGAGGTCGGGGCGGGCGAGGAGCGGAGGTCGGAGCGGGCGAGGAGCGGAGGTCGGAGCGGAGGTCGGGGCGGGCGAGGAGCGGAGGTCGGGGAGGGCGAGGAGCGGAGGTCGGAGGGGAGGTCGGGGCGGGCGAGGAGCGGAAGTCGGGGTGGGCGAGGAGCGGAGGTCGGAGCGGAGGTCGGGGCGGGCGAGGAGCGGAGGTCGGGGCGGGCGAGGAGCGGAGGTCGGGGCGGGCGAGGAGCGGAGGTCGGAGCGGAGGTCGGGGCGGAGGTCGGGGCGGGCGAGTAGCGGAGGTCAGAGCGGAGGTCGGGGCGGAGGTCGGGGCGGGCGAGTAGCGGAGGTCAGAGCGGAGGTCGGGGCGGGCGAGGAGCTGAGGTCGGAGCGGGCGAGGAGCGGAGGTCGGGGCGGGCGAGGAGCGGAGGTCGGAGCGGGCGAGGAGCGGAGGTTGGAGCGGAGGTCGGAGCGGGCGAGGAGCGGAGGTCGGGGTGTGCGAGGAGCGGAGGTCGGGGCGGGCGAGGAGCGGAGGTTGGAGCGGAGGTCGGAGCGGGCGAGGAGCGGAGGGCGGAGCGGGTGAGGTGCGGAGGTCGGAGCGGAGGTCGGGGCGGGCGAGGAGCGGAGGTTGGAGCGGAGGTCGGAGCGGGCGAGGAGCGGAGGTCGGGGTGTGCGAGGAGCGGAGGTCGGAGCGGGCGAGGAGTGGAGGTCGGAGCGGAGGTCGGGGCGGGCGAGGAGCGGAGATCGGAGCGGGCGAGGAGCGGAGGTCGGAGCGGAGGTCGGAGCGGGCGAGGAGCGGAGGTCGGAGCGGAGGTCGGAGCGGGCGAGGAGCGGAGGTCGGGGCGGGCGAGGAGCGCAGGTCGGAGCGGAGGTCGGAGCGGGCGAGGAGCGGAGGTCGGGGCGGAGGTCGGAGCGGGCGAGGAGCGGAGGTCGGAGCGGAGGTCGGGGCGGGCAAGGAGCGGAGGTCGGAGCGGAGGTCGGGGCGGGCGAGGAGCGGAGGTCGGAGCGGAGGTCGGAGCGGAGGTCGGGGCGGGCGAGGAGCGGAGGTCGGAGCGGAGGTCGGGGCGGGCGAGGAGCGGAGGTCGGAGCGGGCGAGGAGCGGAGGTCGGAGCGGGCGAGGAGCGGAGGTCGGGGCGGGCGAGGAGCGGAGGTCGGAGCGGAGGTCGGGGCGGGCGAGGAGCGGAGGTCGGGGCGGGCGAGGAGCGGAGGTCGGGGCAGGCGAGGAGCGGAGGTCGGAGCGGGCGAGGAGCGGAGGTCGGGGCGGGCGAGGAGCGGAGGTCGGAGCGGAGGTCTGGGCGGGCGAGGAGCGGAGGTCAGGGCGGGCGAGGAGCGGAGGTCGGGGCGGGCGAGGAGCGGAGGTCGGGGCGGAGTTCGGGACGGGCGAGGAGCGGGGGGCGGGCGAGGAGCGGAGGTAGGGGCGGGTGAGGTGCGGAGGTCGGAGCGGGCGAGGTCCGGAGGTCGGAGCGGAGGTCGGGGCGGGCGAGGAGCGGAGGTCAGGGCGGAGTTCGGGACGGGCGAGGAGCGGGGGGCGGGCGAGGAGCGGAGGTAGGGGCGGGCGAGGTGCGGAGGTCGGAGCGGGCGAGGTCCGGAGGTCGGAGCGGAGGTCGGGGCGGGCGAGGAGCGGAGGTCGGGGCGGGCGAGGTGCGGAGGTCGGAGCGGGCGAGGAGCGGAGGTTGGAGCGGAGGTCGGGGCGGGCGAGTAGCGGAGGTCGGGGCGGGCGAGGAGCGGAGGTCGGAGCGGGCGAGGAGCGGAGGTCGGGGCGGGCGAGGAGCGGAGGTCGGAGCGGAGGTCAGGGCGGGCGAGGAGCGGAGGTCGGGGCGGGCGAGGAGCGGAGGTCGGAGCGGAGGTCGGGGCGGGCGAGGAGCGGAGGTCGGAGCGGAGGTCGGGGCGGGCGAGGAGCGGAGGTCGGAGCGGGCGAGGAGCGGAGGTCGGAGCGGAGGTCGGGGCGGGCGAGGAGCGGAGGTCGGGGCGGGCGAGGAGCGGAGGTCGGAGCGGAGGTCGGGGCGGGCGAGGAGCGGAGGTCGGAGCGGAGGTCAGGGCGGGCGAGGAGCGGGGGGCGGGCGAGGAGCGGAGGTAGGGGCGGGCGAGGTGCGGAGGTCGGAGCGGGCGAGGTCCGGAGGTCGGAGCGGAGGTCGGGGCGGGCGAGGAGCGGAGGTCGGGGCGGGCGAGGAGCAGAGGTCGGGGCGGCCGAGGTGCGGAGGTCGGAGCGGGCGAGGAGCGGAGGTTGGAGCGGAGGTCGGGGCGGGCGAGTAGCGGAGGTCAGAGCGGAGGTCGGGGCGGGCGAGGAGCGGAGGTCGGAGGGGAGGTCGGGGCGGGCGAGGAGCGGAGGTCGGAGCGGGCGAGGAGCGGAGGTCGGAGCGGAGGTCGGGGCGGGCGAGGAGCGGAGGTCGGGGAGGGCGAGGAGCGGAGGTCGGAGGGGAGGTCGGGGCGGGCGAGGAGCGGAGGTCGGGGTGGGCGAGGAGCGGAGGTCGGAGCGGAGGTCGGGGCGGGCGAGGAGCGGAGGTCGGGGCGGGCGAGGAGCGGAGGTCGGGGCGGGCGAGGAGCGGAGGTCGGAGCGGAGGTCGGGGCGGAGGTCGGGGCGGGCGAGTAGCGGAGGTCAGAGCGGAGGTCGGGGCGGAGATCGGGGCGGGCGAGTAGCGGAGGTCAGAGCGGAGGTCGGGGCGGGCGAGGAGCTGAGGTCGGAGCGGGCGAGGAGCGGAGGTCGGGGCGGGCGAGGAGCGGAGGTCGGAGCGGGCGAGGAGCGGAGGTTGGAGCGGAGGTCGGAGCGGGCGAGGAGCGGAGGTCGGGGTGTGCGAGGAGCGGAGGTCGGGGCGGGCGAGGAGCGGAGGTTGGAGCGGAGGTCGGAGCGGGCGAGGAGCGGAGGGCGGAGCGGGTGAGGTGCGGAGGTCGGAGCGGAGGTCGGGGCGGGCGAGGAGCGGAGGTCGGGGCGGGCGAGGTGCGGAGGTCGGAGCGGGTGAGGAGCGGAGGTTGGAGCGGAGGTCGGAGCGGGCGAGGAGCGGAGGTCGGGGTGTGCGAGGAGCGGAGGTCGGAGCGGGCGAGGAGTGGAGGTCGGAGCGGAGGTCGGGGCGGGCGAGGAGCGGAGATCGGAGCGGGCTAGGAGCGGAGGTCGGAGCGGAGGTCGGAGCGGGCGAGGAGCGGAGGTCGGAGCGGAGGTCGGAGCGGGCGAGGAGCGGAGGTCGGGGCGGGCGAGGAGCGCAGGTCGGAGCGGAGGTCGGAGCAGGCGAGGAGCGGAGGTCGGGGCGGAGGTCGGAGCGGGCGAGGAGCGGAGTTCGGAGCGGAGGTCGGGGCGGGCAAGGAGCGGAGGTCGGAGCGGAGGTCGGGGCGGGCGAGGAGCGGAGGTCGGAGCGGAGGTCGGAGCGGAGGTCGGGGCGGGCGAGGAGCGGAGGTCGGAGCGGAGGTCGGGGCGGGCGAGGAGCGGAGGTCGGAGCGGGCGAGGAGCGGAGGTCGGGGCGGGCGAGGAGCGGAGGTCGGAGCGGAGGTCGGGGCGGGCGAGGAGCGGAGGTCGGGGCGGGCGAGGAGCGGAGGTCGGGGCAGGCGAGGAGCGGAGGTCGGAGCGGGCGAGGAGCGGAGGTCGGGGCGGGCGAGGAGCGGAGGTCGGAGCGGAGGTCTGGGCGGGCGAGGAGCGGAGGTCGGAGCGGAGGTCAGGGCGGGCGAGGAGCGGAGGTCGGGGCGGGCGAGGAGCGGAGGTCGGGGCGGAGTTCGGGACGGGCGAGGAGCGGGGGGCGGGCGAGGAGCGGAGGTAGGGGCGGGTGAGGTGCGGAGGTCGGAGCGGGCGAGGTCCGGAGGTCGGAGCGGAGGTCGGGGCGGGCGAGGAGCGGAGGTCGGGGCGGGCGAGGAGCGGAGGTCGGGGCGGGCGAGGTGCGGAGGTCGGAGCGGGCGAGGAGCGGAGGTTGGAGCGGAGGTCGGGGCGGGCGAGTAGCGGAGGTCGGAGCGGAGGTCGGGGCGGGCGAGGAGCGGAGGTCGGAGCGGGCGAGGAGCGGAGGTCGGGGCGGGCGAGGAGCGGAGGTCGGAGCGGAGGTTGGGGCGGGCGAGGAGCGGAGGTCGGGGCGGGCGAGGAGCGGAGGTCGGAGCGGAGGTCAGGGCGGGCGAGGAGCGGAGGTCGGGGCGGGCGAGGAGCGGAGGTCGGGGCGGGCGAGGAGCGGAGGTCGGAGCGGAGGTCGGGGCGGGCGAGGAGCGGAGGTCGGAGCGGGCGAGGAGCGGAGGTCGGAGCGGAGGTCGGGGCGGGCGAGGAGCGGAGGTCGGGGCGGGCGAGGAGCGGAGGTCGGAGCGGAGGTCGGGGCGGGCGAGGAGCGGAGGTCGGAGCGGAGGTCAGGGCGGGCGAGGAGCGGAGGTCGGGGCGGAGTTCGGGACGGGCGAGGAGCGGGGGGCGGGCGAGGAGCGGAGGTAGGGGCGGGCGAGGTGCGGAGGTCGGAGCGGGCGAGGTCCGGAGGTCGGAGCGGAGGTCGGGGTGTGCGAGGAGCGGAGGTCGGAGCGGGCGAGGAGCGGAGGTTGGAGCGGAGGTCGGAGCGGGCGAGGAGCGGAGGTCGGAGCGGAGGTCGGGGCGGGCGAGGAGCGGAGGGCGGAGCGGGCGAGGTGCGGAGGTCGGAGCGGAGGTCGGGGCGGGCGAGGAGCGGAGGTCGGGGCGGGCGAGGTGCGGAGGTCGGAGCGGGCGAGGAGCGGAGGTTGGAGCGGAGGTCGGAGCGGGCGAGGAGCGGAGGTCGAGGTGTGCGAGGAGCGGAGGTCGGAGCGGGCGAGGAGTGGAGGTCGGAGCGGAGGTCGGGGCGGGCGAGGAGCGGAGATCGGAGCGGGCGAGGAGCGGAGGTCGGAGCGGAGGTCGGAGCGGGCGAGGAGCGGAGGTCGGAGCGGAGGTCGGAGCGGGCGAGGAGCGGAGGTCGGGGCGGGCGAGGAGCGCAGGTCGGAGCGGAGGTCGGAGCGGGCGAGGAGCGGAGGTCGGGGCGGGCGAGGAGCGGAGGTCGGAGCGGAGGTCGGGGCGGGCGAGGAGCGGAGGTCGGAGCGGGCGAGGAGCGGAGGTCGGAGCGGAGGTCGGGGCGGGCGAGGAGCGGAGGTCGGGGCGGGCGAGGAGCGGAGTTCGGGACGAGCGAGGAGCGGAGCTCGGGGCGGGCGAGGAGCGGAGTTCGGGACGAGCGAGGAGCGGAGGTCGGGGCGGGCGAGGAGCGGAGGTCGGGGCGGGCGAGGAGCGGAGTTCGGGGCGGGCGAGGAGCGGAGGTCGGGGCGGGCGAGGAGCGGAGGTCGGGGCGGGCGAGTAGCGGAGGTCGGGGCGGGCGAGGTGCGGAGGTCGGAGCTGGCGAGGTGCGGAGGTCGGAGCGGGCGAGGAGCGGAGGTCGGGGCGGGCGAGTAGCGGAGGTCGGGGCGGGCGAGGAGCGGAGGTCGGGGCGGGGGAGGAGCGGAGGTCGGGGCGGGCGAGGAGCGGAGGTCGGGGCGGGTGAGGATCGGAGGTCGGGGCGGGCGAGGAGCGGAGGTCGGGGCGGGCGAAGAGCGGAGGTCGGAGCGGAGGTCGGGGCGGGCGAGGAGCGGAGGTCGGAGTGGAGGTCGGGGCGGGTGAGGAGCGGAGGTCGGGGCGGGCGAAGAGCGGAGGTCGGGGCGGGTGAGGAGCGGAGGTCGGGGCGGGCAAGGAGCGGTGGTCGGAGCAGAGGTCGGGGCGGGCGAGGAGCGGAGGTCGGAGCGGAGGTCGGGGCGGGCGAGGAGCGGAGGTTGGAGCGGAGGTCGGTGCGGGCGAGGAGCGGAGGTCGGAGCGGGCGAGGAGCGGAGGTCGGGGCGGGCGAGGTGCGGAGGTCGGAGCGGGCGAGGAGCGGAGGTTGGAGCGGAGTTCGGGGCGTGCGAGGAGCGGAGGTCGGAGCGGAGGTCGGGGCGGGCGAGGAGCGGAGGTCGGGGCGGGCGAGGAGCGGAGGTCGGGGCGGGCGAGGTGCGGAGGTCGGAGCGGGCAATGAGCGGAGGTTGGAGCAGAGTTCGGGGCGTGCGAGGAGCGGAGGTCGGAGCGGAGGTCGGGGCGGGCGAGGAGCAGAGGTCGGAGCGGGCGAGGAGCGGAGGTCGGGGCGGGCGAGGAGCGGAGTTCGGGACGGGCGAGGAGCGGAGGTCGGAGCGGAGGTCAGGGCGGGCGAGGAGCGGAGGTCGGGGCGGGCGAGGAGCGGAGGTCGGGGCGGAGTTCGGGACGGGCGAGGAGCGGGGGGCGGGCGAGGAGCGGAGGTAGGGGCGGGCGAGGTGCGGAGGTCGGAGCGGGCGAGGTCCGGAGGTCGGAGCGGAGGTCGGGGCGGGCGAGGAGCGGAGGTCGGGGCGGGCGAGGAGCGGAGGTTGGAGCGGAGGTCGGAGCGGGCGAGGAGCGGAGGTTGGGGCGGGCGAGGAGCGGAGGTCGGGGCGGAGTTCGGGACGGGCGAGGAGCGGGGGGCGGGCGAGGAGCGGAGGTAGGGGCGGGCGAGGTGCGGAGGTCGGAGCGGGCGAGGTCCGGAGGTCGGAGCGGAGGTCGGGGCGGGCGAGGAGCGGAGGTCGGGGCGGGCGAGGAGCGGAGGTTGGAGCGGAGGTCGGAGCGGGCGAGGAGCGGAGGTCGGAGCGGAGGTCGGGGCGGGCGAGGAGCGGAGGTCGGAGCGGGCGAGGAGCGGAGGTCGGGGCGGGCGAGGAGCGGAGTTCGGGACGGGCGAGGAGCGGAGGTCGGAGCGGGCGAGGAGCGGAGGTCGGGGCGGGCGAGGAGCGGAGTTCGGGACGGGCGAGGAGCGGAGGTCGGGGCGGGCGAGGAGCGGAGTTCGGGACGGGCGAGGAGCGGAGGTCGGGGCGGGCGAGGAGCGGAGTTCGGGGCGGGCGAGGAGCGGAGGTCGGGGCGGGCGAGGAGCGGAGGTCGGAGCGGAGGTCGGGGCGGGCGAGGAGCGGAGGTCGGAGCGGAGGTCGGGGCGGGCGAGGAGCGGTGGTCGGGGCGGGCGAGGAGCGGAGGTCGGAGCGGAGGTCAGGGCGGGCGAGGAGCGGAGGTCGGGGCGGAGTTCGGGACGGGCGAGGAGCGGGGGGCGGGCGAGGAGCGGAGGTAGGGGCGGGCGAGGTGCGGAGGTCGGAGCGGAGGTCGGGGCGGGCGAGGAGCGGAGGTCGGGGCGGGCGAGGAGCGGAGGTCGGGGCGGGCGAGGTCCGGAGGTCGGAGCGGAGGTCGGGGCGGGCGAGGAGCGGAGGTCGGGGCGGGCGAGGAGCGGAGGTCGGGGCGAGCGAGGTGCGGAGGTCGGAGCGGGCGAGGAGCGGAGGTTGGAGCGGAGGTCGGGGCGGGCGAGTAGCGGAGGTCAGAGCGGAGGTTGGGGTGGGCGAGGAGCGGAGGTCGGAGCGGGCGAGGAGCGGAGGTCGGAGCGGGCGAGGAGCGGAGGTCGGAGCGGAGGTCGGGGCGGGCGAAGAGCGGAGGTCGGAGCGGAGGTCGGGGCGGGCGAGGAGCGGAGGTCGGGGTGGGCGAGGAGCGGAGGTCGGAGCGGAGGTCGGGGCGGGCGAGGAGCGGAGGTCGGGGCGGGCGAGGAGCGGAGGTCGGGGCGGGCGAGTAGCGGAGGTCAGAGCGGAGGTCGGGGCGGGCGAGGAGCTGAGGTCGGAGCGGGCGAGGAGCGGAGGTCGGGGCGGGCGAGGAGCGGAGGTCGGAGCGGGCGAGGTGCGGAGGTCGGGGCGGAGTTCGGGACGGGCGAGGAGCGGGGGGCGGGCGAGGTGCGGAGGTCGGAGCGGGCGAGGTGCGGAGGTCGGAGCGGAGGTCGGGGCGGGCGAGGAGCGGAGGTCGGAGCGGAGGTCGGGGCGGGCGAGGAGCGGAGGTCGGAGCGGAGGTCGGGGCGGGCGAGGAGTGGAGGTCGGAGCGGAGGTCGGGGCGGGCGAGGAGCGGAGGTCGGAGCGGGCGAGGAGCGGAGGTCGGAGCGGAGGTCGGAGCGGGCGAGGAGCGGAGGTCGGAGCGGAGGTCGGAGCGGGCGAGGAGCGGAGGTCGGAGCGGAGGTCGGAGCGGGCGAGGAGCGGAGGTCGGGGCGGGCGAGGAGCGGAGGTCAGGGCGGGCGAGGAGCGGAGGTCGGGCGGGCGAGGAGCGGAGGTTGGGGCGGAGTTCGGGACGGGCGAGGAGCGGGGGGAGGGCGAGGAGCGGAGGTAGGGGCGGGCGAGGTGCGGAGGTCGGAGCGGGCGAGGTCCGGAGGTCGGAGCGGAGGTCGGGGCGGGCGAGGAGCGGAGGTCGGGGCGGGCGAGGAGCAGAGGTCGGGGCGGGCGAGGAGCGGAGGTCGGGGCGGGCGAGGAGCGGAGGTCGGGGCGGGCGAGGAGCGGAGTTCGGGACGGGCGAGGAGCGGAGGTCGGGGCGGGCGAGGAGCGGAGGTCAGGGCGGGCGAGGTGCGGAGGTCGGGGCGGGCGAGGAGCGGAGGTCGGGGCGGGCGAGGAGCGGAGGTCGGAGCGGAGTTCGGGGCGGGCGAGGAGCGGAGGTCGGGGCGGGCGAGGAGCGGAGGTCGGAGCGGAGGTCGGGGCGGGCGAGGAGCGGAGGTCGGAGCGGGCGAGGAGCGGAGGTCAGAGCGGAGGTCGGGGCGGGCGAGGAGCGGAGGTCGGGGCGGGCGAGGAGCGGAGGTCGGAGCGGAGGTCGGGGCGGGCGAGGAGCGGAGGTCGGAGCGGAGGTCAGGGCGGGCGAGGAGCGGAGGTCGGGGCGGAGTTCGGGACGGGCGAGGAGCGGGGGGCGGGCGAGGAGCGGAGGTAGGGGCGGGCGAGGTGCGGAGGTCGGGGCGGGCGAGGAGCGGAGGTTGGAGCGGAGGTCGGGGCGGGCGAGGAGCGGAGGTCGGAGCGGGCGAGGTGCGGAGGTCGGGGCGGGCGAGGAGCGGAGGTCGGGGCGGGCGAGGAGCGGAGGTCGGAGCGGAGGTCGGGGCGGGCAAGGAGCGGAGGTCGGAGCGGAGGTCGGGGCGGGCGAGGAGCGGAGGTCGGAGCGGAGGTCGGAGCGGAGGTCGGGGCGGGCGAGGAGCGGAGGTCGGAGCGGAGGTCGGGGCGGGCGAGGAGCGGAGGTCGGAGCGGGCGAGGAGCGGAGGTCGGGGCGGGCGAGGAGCGGAGGTCGGAGCGGAGGTCGGGGCGGGCGAGGAGCGGAGGTCGGGGCGGGCGAGGAGCGGAGGTCGGGGCAGGCGAGGAGCGGAGGTCGGAGCGGGCGAGGAGCGGAGGTCGGGGCGGGCGAGGAGCGGAGGTCGGAGCGGAGGTCTGGGCGGGCGAGGAGCGGAGGTCGGAGCGGAGGTCAGGGCGGGCGAGGAGCGGAGGTCGGGGCGGGCGAGGAGCGGAGGTCGGGGCGGAGTTCGGGACGGGCGAGGAGCGGGGGGCGGGCGAGGAGCGGAGGTAGGGGCGGGTGAGGTGCGGAGGTCGGAGCGGGCGAGGTCCGGAGGTCGGAGCGGAGGTCGGGGCGGGCGAGGAGCGGAGGTCGGGGCGGGCGAGGAGCGGAGGTCGGGGCGGGCGAGGTGCGGAGGTCGGAGCGGGCGAGGAGCGGAGGTTGGAGCGGAGGTCGGGGCGGGCGAGTAGCGGAGGTCGGAGCGGAGGTCGGGGCGGGCGAGGAGCGGAGGTCGGAGCGGGCGAGGAGCGGAGGTCGGGGCGGGCGAGGAGCGGAGGTCGGAGCGGAGGTTGGGGCGGGCGAGGAGCGGAGGTCGGGGCGGGCGAGGAGCGGAGGTCGGAGCGGAGGTCAGGGCGGGCGAGGAGCGGAGGTCGGGGCGGGCGAGGAGCGGAGGTCGGGGCGGGCGAGGAGCGGAGGTCGGAGCGGAGGTCGGGGCGGGCGAGGAGCGGAGGTCGGAGCGGGCGAGGAGCGGAGGTCGGAGCGGAGGTCGGGGCGGGCGAGGAGCGGAGGTCGGGGCGGGCGAGGAGCGGAGGTCGGAGCGGAGGTCGGGGCGGGCGAGGAGCGGAGGTCGGAGCGGAGGTCAGGGCGGGCGAGGAGCGGAGGTCGGGGCGGAGTTCGGGACGGGCGAGGAGCGGGGGGCGGGCGAGGAGCGGAGGTAGGGGCGGGCGAGGTGCGGAGGTCGGAGCGGGCGAGGTCCGGAGGTCGGAGCGGAGGTCGGGGTGTGCGAGGAGCGGAGGTCGGAGCGGGCGAGGAGCGGAGGTTGGAGCGGAGGTCGGAGCGGGCGAGGAGCGGAGGTCGGAGCGGAGGTCGGGGCGGGCGAGGAGCGGAGGGCGGAGCGGGCGAGGTGCGGAGGTCGGAGCGGAGGTCGGGGCGGGCGAGGAGCGGAGGTCGGGGCGGGCGAGGTGCGGAGGTCGGAGCGGGCGAGGAGCGGAGGTTGGAGCGGAGGTCGGAGCGGGCGAGGAGCGGGAGGTCGGGGTGTGCGAGGAGCGGAGGTCGGAGCGGGCGAGGAGTGGAGGTCGGAGCGGAGGTCGGGGCGGGCGAGGAGCGGAGATCGGAGCGGGCGAGGAGCGGAGGTCGGAGCGGAGGTCGGAGCGGGCGAGGAGCGGAGGTCGGAGCGGAGGTCGGAGCGGGCGAGGAGCGGAGGTCGGGGCGGGCGAGGAGCGCAGGTCGGAGCGGAGGTCGGAGCGGGCGAGGAGCGGAGGTCGGAGCGGAGGTCGGGGCGGGCGAGGAGCGGAGGTCGGAGCGGGCGAGGAGCGGAGGTCGGAGCGGAGGTCGGGGCGGGCGAGGAGCGGAGGTCGGGGCGGGCGAGGAGCGGAGTTCGGGGCGAGCGAGGAGCGGAGCTCGGGGCGGGCGAGGAGCGGAGTTCGGGACGAGCGAGGAGCGGAGGTCGGGGCGGGCGAGGAGCGGAGGTCGGGGCGGGCGAGGAGCGGAGTTCGGGGCGGGCGAGGAGCGGAGGTCGGGGCGGGCGAGGAGCGGAGGTCGGGGCGGGCGAGTAGCGGAGGTCGGGGCGGGCGAGGTGCGGAGGTCGGAGCTGGCGAGGTGCGGAGGTCGGAGCGGGCGAGGAGCGGAGGTCGGGGCGGGCGAGTAGCGGAGGTCGGGGCGGGCGAGGAGCGGAGGTCGGGGCGGGGGAGGAGCGGAGGTCGGGGCGGGCGAGGAGCGGAGGTCGGGGCGGGTGAGGATCGGAGGTCGGGGCGGGCGAGGAGCGGAGGTCGGGGCGGGCGAAGAGCGGAGGTCGGAGCGGAGGTCGGGGCGGGCGAGGAGCGGAGGTCGGAGTGGAGGTCGGGGCGGGTGAGGAGCGGAGGTCGGGGCGGGCGAAGAGCGGAGGTCGGGGCGGGTGAGGAGCGGAGGTCGGGGCGGGCAAGGAGCGGAGGTCGGAGCAGAGGTCGGGGCGGGCGAGGAGCGGAGGTCGGAGCGGAGGTCGGGGCGGGCGAGGAGCGGAGGTTGGAGCGGAGGTCGGTGCGGGCGAGGAGCGGAGGTCGGAGCGGGCGAGGAGCGGAGGTCGGGGCGGGCGAGGTGCGGAGGTCGGAGCGGGCGAGGAGCGGAGGTTGGAGCGGAGTTCGGGGCGTGCGAGGAGCGGAGGTCGGAGCGGAGGTCGGGGCGGCGAGGAGCGGAGGTCGGGGCGGGCGAGGAGCGGAGGTCGGGGCGGGCGAGGTGCGGAGGTCGGAGCGGGCAATGAGCGGAGGTTGGAGCAGAGTTCGGGGCGTGCGAGGAGCGGAGGTCGGAGCGGAGGTCGGGGCGGGCGAGGAGCAGAGGTCGGAGCGGGCGAGGAGCGGAGGTCGGGGCGGGCGAGGAGCGGAGTTCGGGACGGGCGAGGAGCGGAGGTCGGAGCGGAGGTCAGGGCGGGCGAGGAGCGGAGGTCGGGGCGGGCGAGGAGCGGAGGTCGGGGCGGAGTTCGGGACGGGCGAGGAGCGGGGGGCGGGCGAGGAGCGGAGGTAGGGGCGGGCGAGGTGCGGAGGTCGGAGCGGGCGAGGTCCGGAGGTCGGAGCGGAGGTCGGGGCGGGCGAGGAGCGGAGGTCGGGGCGGGCGAGGAGCGGAGGTTGGAGCGGAGGTCGGAGCGGGCGAGGAGCGGAGGTCGGGGCGGGCGAGGAGCGGAGGTCGGGGCGGAGTTCGGGACGGGCGAGGAGCGGGGGGCGGGCGAGGAGCGGAGGTAGGGGCGGGCGAGGTGCGGAGGTCGGAGCGGGCGAGGTCCGGAGGTCGGAGCGGAGGTCGGGGCGGGCGAGGAGCGGAGGTCGGGGCGGGCGAGGAGCGGAGGTTGGAGCGGAGGTCGGAGCGGGCGAGGAGCGGAGGTCGGAGCGGAGGTCGGGGCGGGCGAGGAGCGGAGGTCGGAGCGGGCGAGGAGCGGAGGTCGGGGCGGGCGAGGAGCGGAGTTCGGACGGGCGAGGAGCGGAGGTCGGAGCGGGCGAGGAGCGGAGGTCGGGGCGGGCGAGGAGCGGAGTTCGGGACGGGCGAGGAGCGGAGGTCGGGGCGGGCGAGGAGCGGAGTTCGGGACGGGCGAGGAGCGGAGGTCGGGGCGGGCGAGGAGCGGAGTTCGGGGCGGGCGAGGAGCGGAGGTCGGGGCGGGCGAGGAGCGGAGGTCGGAGCGGAGGTCGGGGCGGGCGAAGAGCGGAGGTCGGAGCGGAGGTCGGGGCGGGCGAGGAGCGGTGGTCGGGGCGGGCGAGGAGCGGAGGTCGGAGCGGAGGTCAGGGCGGGCGAGGAGCGGAGGTCGGGGCGGAGTTCGGGACGGGCGAGGAGCGGGGGGCGGGCGAGGAGCGGAGGTAGGGGCGGGCGAGGTGCGGAGGTCGGAGCGGAGGTCGGGGCGGGCGAGGAGCGGAGGTCGGGGCGGGCGAGGAGCGGAGGTCGGGGCGGGCGAGGTCCGGAGGTCGGAGCGGAGGTCGGGGCGGGCGAGGAGCGGAGGTCGGGGCGGGCGAGGAGCGGAGGTCGGGGCGAGCGAGGTGCGGAGGTCGGAGCGGGCGAGGAGCGGAGGTTGGAGCGGAGGTCGGGGCGGGCGAGTAGCGGAGGTCAGAGCGGAGGTTGGGGTGGGCGAGGAGCGGAGGTCGGAGCGGGCGAGGAGCGGAGGTCGGAGCGGGCGAGGAGCGGAGGTCGGAGCGGAGGTCGGGGCGGGCGAGGAGCGGAGGTCGGAGCGGAGGTCGGGGCGGGCGAGGAGCGGAGGTCGGGGTGGGCGAGGAGCGGAGGTCGGAGCGGAGGTCGGGGCGGCGAGGAGCGGAGGTCGGGGCGGGCGAGGAGCGGAGGTCGGGGCGGGCGAGTAGCGGAGGTCAGAGCGGAGGTCGGGGCGGGCGAGGAGCTGAGGTCGGAGCGGGCGAGGAGCGGAGGTCGGGGCGGGCGAGGAGCGGAGGTCGGAGCGGGCGAGGTGCGGAGGTCGGGGCGGAGTTCGGGACGGGCGAGGAGCGGGGGGCGGGCGAGGTGCGGAGGTCGGAGCGGGCGAGGTGCGGAGGTCGGAGCGGAGGTCGGGGCGGGCGAGGAGCGGAGGTCGGAGCGGAGGTCGGGGCGGGCGAGGAGCGGAGGTCGGAGCGGAGGTCGGGGCGGGCGAGGAGCGGAGGTCGGAGCGGAGGTCGGGGCGGGCGAGGAGCGGAGGTCGGAGCGGGCGAGGAGCGGAGGTCGGAGCGGAGGTCGGAGCGGGCGAGGAGCGGAGGTCGGAGCGGAGGTCGGAGCGGGCGAGGAGCGGAGGTCGGAGCGGAGGTCGGAGCGGGCGAGGAGCGGAGGTCGGGGCGGGCGAGGAGCGGAGGTCAGGGCGGGCGAGGAGCGGAGGTCGGGGCGGGCGAGGAGCGGAGGTTGGGGCGGAGTTCGGACGGGCGAGGAGCGGGGGGAGGGCGAGGAGCGGAGGTAGGGGCGGGCGAGGTGCGGAGGTCGGAGCGGGCGAGGTCCGGAGGTCGGAGCGGAGGTCGGGGCGGGCGAGGAGCGGAGGTCGGGGCGGGCAAGGAGCAGAGGTCGGGGCGGGCGAGGAGCGGAGGTCGGGGCGGGCGAGGAGCGGAGGTCGGGCGGGCGAGGAGCGGAGTTCGGGACGGGCGAGGAGCGGAGGTCGGGGCGGGCGAGGAGCGGAGGTCAGGGCGGGCGAGGTGCGGAGGTCGGGGCGGGCGAGGAGCGGAGGTCGGGGCGGGCGAGGAGCGGAGGTCGGAGCGGAGGTCGGGCGGGCGAGGAGCGGAGGTCGGGCGGGCGAGGAGCGGAGGTCGGAGCGG